>NC_092817.1:27764825-27932325 GCF_023375885.2 Dermacentor andersoni
GCGAATGATGGACACTGTTGTCTCTGTACTGAAATGGCAGACGTGCTTTGTCTACTTAGACGACGTTATGGTGTTTTCGAGAATGTTTGATGAGCATCTGGAACGTCTCAAGCACGTACTCATCGCAATCAGCAAAGCAAATCTGACTATCAAGCCTGAGAAATGTCGTTTTGGCTTTCAAGAGCTCAAGTTTCTCGGACACGTAGTTGGACCCCGCGGCGTTCGGCCAGACTCCGAGAAGCTAGCTGCCGTCGCAGAGTTCCCGTGCCAACTGACAAAAAGCCAGTTCAGCGCTTCTTAGGTCTTTGCGCTTACTACCGTCGTTTTGTCGAAAGATTTTCAACGATCGCCGAACCAGTAACGAGATTAACACGCCAGGATGTACCCTTCGAATGCACGGACGAGCAACGCGCAGCTTTTACAGATTTGCGGAAGCGATTGCAAACAGCCCACGCGTACTCGCCCATTTGGACGACAAGGCTGACACAGAAATACACTCAGACGCCAGCAACGTAGGGCTCGGCGCCACACTCGTCCAGTGGCAAGACGGCGCCGAACGAGTAGTAGCCTACTGGAGCCGCAGTCTGACAAAGGCAGAGGTCAGCTATTCCACGACTGAAAAAGCAGTGTCTCGTCGTCGTTTGGGCCATCGGCAAGTCCCGACCCTACTTGTACGGGCGCCCTTTTCGAGTAGCAAGTGACCACCACTCACTGTGCTGGCTTGCGAGTCTTAGGGACCCTTCAGGCCGTCTCGCTCGTTGGAGCCTCCGTCTTCAGGAGTACGACGTCACAGTTGTTTATCGATCCGGACAGAAGCACCTCGACGCCGACTGCCTCTCACGTGCACCTATACCTTTGAAGCCAAGTGACTTAGAGCAAGACTTCCCGTTTCTGGGTGTAGTAGACACTGTTGGGATGGCTGACCTCCAATGTACAGACAGTACATTGCTTCCCCTCATCCTATACCTCCAGGGAGCAGACGTTGTTGTCCCACGACTGATGTCACGAGGACTGACTTCTTACTGCCTCAGCAACAACGTTTTCTACAAAAAGAACTTCGAAAACAGCCAAGAAACGTTCCTTCTCGTCGTCTTAGTTTCACTGCGCGAGTAAGTGTTGCACGCGTGTCATGATGGCCCGTGTTCCGGACACTTAGGCTTCGCCAGGACGTTAGTGCGCATACGCCAGAAGTATTGCTGGTCACAGCTGTTCTCGTCCGTTCGGCGCTACGTGAGAAGCTGCCGGGATTGTCAGCGGCGCAAGGTTCCACCTTTCAAAACTGCTGGTCTTCTGCAGCCCCTGGACCCTCCTCCAGTACCATTTCAACAGGTTGGAATGGATCTTCTTGGTCCATTCCCTACGTCGTCCTCAGGCAACAGATGGATAGTCGTCGCAACAGACTACCTCACGCGGTACGCAAAAACAAAAGCTGTACCCCACGGAACGTCCACAGAAGTCTCCATGATATGTATATTATGAGTCCATGATATTGTATTACGTCACGGGGCCCATAATAACCGATTGAGGGACTGTATTTACTGCTGACTTAATACAGGAGATCGTCGCACTGACCCACACCAATAATAGGAAAACTACGGCCTATCACCCATAAACTAATGCACTTACGGATCTCCTCAACAGGACTATCGCCGCCGCTATGATCTTGATGTATGTTGACGTCGAGCACAAATTATGGGACCAAATTCTACCATTTGAAGCCAAGTTTACATTTGTTGAACACACTCATTGCTGAGCGCGCGGACAGCGTCGCTTGATTTTATGTAACGCTTAAGTAACGCTTGATTTTATGCAATCACCGCCTGCTCCCCTAAACTCTTAAGTTAAATTCACGAAACTTGGCACTTGTACAGTCGAGTGAGAAAGTTTAAGGACGAGAGGTGCCCCTAATAAAATTTGTTTTTCTTCGCAGCCTTGGCATAAAAGCTGAAACCAAGTGGTACTGTGGTACTACCTACGTGTGCCTGTTTGGCCAGCGACATACATTCAATTTCACGTTGCACGGCTGTGCTAGGAGAAACTGAATTTTTTTTTGCTGATACCGTGGTCTCTGGACTTTTGCGCTCAACTGTACATTTTGTCAGAAAACCAAGTAGATGGGGCGGTAGAAGAGGGGTGAGAAAGAATACCATACATGCATACTATATTTGCGTATGCAAACTACTGGTATATCTTTTTTTACAAAGCGCAGTAAACAATTGCCGATCGCGCAACTTGGCGTGATCCATCGCCGTTTGGCATTTCGAGGTCGAGTACACGGCTTTGTTTCACGGATGATGTGTATTAAATGATGACGCCACACAGACGTGGCCTTCTCACTCGCGTGCGGCGCTAACACGGGACCGTTTGCTGCTGTGTAAAAAGGCAGCAGCTGTGTGTGTCATGTCGCTTCTTTCGAATCAGTCAACCTTGCCGCGTTCCCGACAGTTCGAGGTGCGACGTCGCTCGTCGCACGTGTTACTTATGGAGAACCGCGAGTTGGCTGCAGAAGAGAGCGGTCAGGGCAAGAGGGTGAGGGGGGTGAGCGTGCGTTGTTCCGGCGTTTGGAAAGAAACCGGTTGTTCCGCTGCGGAAGATCGGTACTTCGTCTGTGCGTTCACAAGGCGTGAACCGCTGCACGAACAGTCCTGAGCACAGCGACACGCTGTAAATGGGAATCGGCTGTGCAGGCAGTAAGAAGCACGACGAAAGAGAGAGAGAGCGAACCTTTGAACTGTTGTGGAGGAGCCGCCGGCCATCCTTTCCGCCTCCCCGTCGCTTCTCGGCCGACAAAAAAGCCGTTGTGGCGCAGGAAACGACTCGAAAAAAAAAAAAAAAAATGTACATGCTTTGTATATACGTGCGGCGTATAGAAAGGTAAAACGTGGTAGTTTGAAGTTGGCGCAGCCGCTGTCAACCTTTTACGCTAGGGCGTCGGGATGACCTTTATTCGTACTCCCCCCCCTCCCCCCCCTCAGGAGAGTGATCAAAATAACAAGCATGAAAGAGGCGTTCGCCTGCAAAAGTGTCCGTTTCATTCGGAGGAAGGGTTGGTCCCGACCGTGAGCGGCCACCAGCGCTCAGCGGCTAAGGTCTGTCGGGACGGGTCGACGAGCTCCCGACGAATCGGGGGGAAATGGCGTCAGGAAGGGTAGGGTCACAGCCAAGGCGCCGACCCCGGGCAGAGCATCAGTCCGAAGGGCTGTGGCCCGACTTGCCCGCCCCCTGTTCCTCATCGCGCGAAGGCGTTTGCGCGGTTCTTCCTCTTGTTCGCTCGCACTTTGCTCCATTCATTCGCCAGCTTCGAAAGGTCGTTTCACCCGCTCGGTAAACACCGCCGTCGCTTCTGCGCCGAACGAGCGATATTTTGACGTCCCTCTTTTTTGGAGTGCGCGAAGGAAGGAAATGAGCGTGCGAATTGCACTCCTTCGTTTCCTTCTCCGCTCGCATCTGTGGTCTTGTTTGTAAAAGCATTAAGTGAAGAAAGGGGGGCGGGGGTGGAGGCAAATAAGAAAACGTCTATCGCTCTTCGAAGTACCGTTTTCTTGAGAGACCGGTACAGATGATGGGGGCGAAATGCGAAAACACCCGTGTACTTAGATTAAGGTGCGCGTTAAAGAACCCCAGGCAGTCGAAGTTTCCGGAGCCCCCCACTACGGCGTGCCTCATAATCAGAGAGTGGTTTTGGCACGTAAAACTCCATAATATAATTTTAATTAACCGCTACAGATGAGACTTCCCGCGCCTACGCTAAGCAATCCTGGCTACTCCCTATGTCCATCCAATCGTATTAAATACTCTCGTATTTATTACGAATGCGACGTGTGTAGGAGCATACGTTTCTGCTCAGCCTTTGTTTTTCCATTATTATTTACTGCTTCAGTAAAGATTCTGTTGGCAAGCTGCTGGTTCATAAAAAAAAAAAAATATAGCCCCGTTATATTTCCTTCCTTGACCCTCCCTGTCGTTTATGCGGAAGTCTTATCTCTATTCCTCCTCGGCGCTGTTATCGCTGTGGCAGGCATGCTCGCCCCGTTGCCTCGCCTGTCTTTGACGGCCGCCAGTGCGTTCATCTGTCGTTGCTTAGCAACGCATCACTTCTTTCTTGTGTTCACTCCGAGGCTGCGGTTCGGTCCGCACGGTGCAGGAGGACGTGCTTCTGTACTCTCTCGATATCGGCGGCATTATTGTCGCTGATCTTTTCGTTTGCTCCCTGTTGCTTTCTCCCTGCCAATGCACTTCTGCTTCGTTGTCGGAGACTCCCCTCTCTCATTGGTCTCCACCAAGCGCATCCATTTTTCATTATTTCTCATTTTCTCCTCGGGCTGCTATGAGAAACTCGGAAAGAGAGAAGAATCTCCGCGAGGGCCTCACCGACCGCCTCTTCGTCTTTACTGTTCATCCCTGGCTTTTCCTCTATCGCCCTCCCCTCAGTGCCTCTTTGTTGCAGCCTCCTCTCGTCGCCTTCTCTCCTTCGTCAGCGCTCTTCAGGGCCGCGCTGCTCCTCTGCCAAGTCGTGTTGTTTCTTTGCGGGAGCCCCTGCGAGGCGTGGTTTCTCCTGGTGTTCACTACTCTCTCTCTCTCTCCCTCTCTCCAGTGGGCCGCTTATGTTCTCTCGCTGTGTAGTCTCGGCCGCGGTCACCGGTATGGCTGTCGGTGGTCTGGTGGTTGTATCCGGGCCCCTGGAAATCGTCTCTTCTTTCCCTTTTCCGTCGTACTGTTTGATTTGAACGCGGCTCGCCGCCAGCCACCCACTGCGCCGTCGCCTTTAGATATTGTTTTCCTTAATATTTGTTCTTTCCCCTCCGCATTTCCCCCGGGCGTTGGAAGAAGCGTTGCGTTTCTCGCGTTGTGCGGCGAGAACGCGCGGTGTTGTGTGCGATGCGAAGCAAGCAACCGTTGCTGTCATTAATAACCGGCTGTGTTTTGCAGTGCCCGGCCGGATCGTTTTCGCGTTCTTTGTAGCAGCTCGAGAAATATTCGCATTTGCGGCTTAACGAAAAGACCACCCGTTCGTTAGTGCGCCCTCTTCAATAAATGACCACAACGAAGGGCAGCAGCTTAGCCTGTGGCAGCGGGCCCTCCTTCGTGAGCCGCCTTTGCGCGCGCTCCGTGGACCGGTGCTACGGTAGTTCCTCTTCAAGGGCGCACTTTCACTGCTGTCGGTGCCAAGTTATTTTTAGGCGCTTGGCGCTGCGCTTTTTCACTTGCCAACTGACCACTGGCTTCGCGATCGCGGCGCACAAATGAGCGGAAGCTGTTCGACATGGTGTCGCTGTCTCTGCACGGAGTGCGTCTGGAAGGCGCGAGTAATGTTCTGAAAGCAAGTAATCTGGGAAGGCAATTTAAACATGTGCAAATAATTAATTGTTTTGTGTTCGTTGTTTACACAGTACATGAGTAGCCCTTGCGTTGTAATTCCTATTTACTCGATTTTGGTGTAGGGTCCCTTCATAGACATTGCACCGCCGATACTTCCTTCGAAAATGGCTGCTGGTATTGCGAGGTTCTGCTTGTTTTTCCTTATAGCAGCCATGGACGAGCCCGTGCGATACTATGTGGACAATTAATAGTTGCGTAATTTGATCGCAATGCATCAGCGTGTTTGTTGCACCTTTTCTCTGGGTCACTTTTCTGAATGAATAGCGGGAGGCGGATTGCGACGATAAAGGAGGAGATATGCCTCTCTGGCCCGTTGACCACCCGTGGCTGGTTGGTGGCGGGGGAAGGGGGTGGAATTTCTTTCCGCCTGTCCCGACGGCCTCGGTTCTCTTCTTCTTTCTTTTTGGGGGGGGGGGAGGGGGGTGCGGGGGCCGTTTCGATTCGGCTGTCGCGACGGCCAGGGAGGGGAGGGTGCGCGGCCGTTGTGGAATGCGCCGGAAGCGGAGAGATGGCGCCGTGGGCGGCGGCGGCGAGCCCAGGCGCGCGACGTCACATCCGGGCGTGTCGCACGCGCGCGAGCGCGCTCCGTCGGCGATCACGGAACTCGGGGCCGCAGGCGTTGTTACGGGTGCGCGCGCTTTTTTGCCCCCCACACGGCGCGCGTCCCGCAGCCCCCTTGCGTCGCGCTGCTCCGGAGAGAGCCCGTCGTCGAAGCAGCTGTTCCCTCCGCGGTGGTGGCGCGAAAAAAATAAATCGGCCGCTGCGCGCTCGAGGAGGAGGAATACGTCGTCGTCAGCGTGGCGGCGCATCGCGGCGGCGAAGAACGGGCGGCGCTCTTCGCTTCGGTGCGGTCGCTCCGATGACGTCCGCGCTGCTCTGGCGTCGATCAGTGTTTGCCCATCGTCGTCGGCACTTGCACGCCTCTTTGGATTACGCCGCGGTGTCGCCGTCGTGACCCGGAGAGCTTGTGGTGCTGCTAGTGGTGGTGCGGCGCGTGAGCCCGTGTTTCTGTGCGCCCGGTGCGTCGGCTGCGCTGGCGAAGGGTGGAGCTTTGTCGTGCGCAGCGTCGACCGCGCGGCTCGACCGAAGCGGCGGCGACAAGCGCACGACCGGCCAGCAGTTCCTGCCTGTGTTCGGCTCCCACGATGCCCAGCGCCGTGGCATGTGAGTACCGCGGACACTGTTGCCAGCGTAAATGACATCCTTTCAGCCGAGGAGAGGGGTTGGCAAAGGGGAGCGAGGGGAACAGATGCCAGCGCCGTGACGTCACGACACGGATGGTGGCACGGTCACGATGCCCTGCACATCCAACTCCGACTCTCCGACTCAGACGTTCATTTTCTCATTCAGCAGATTGAGAATTTGTTGCCATGCGCATTATGGATCAGTTTGACGGGCACATTGTTTTTGTGCGTTATACTGAAGATTCGATAAATAGGACGCGCCGCGCTAGTTTTGCGAGTTTGCATGGAGTCTGAGCAAGTAAACTTCTTTCCTCAAACGGTGTTGGGTAGGAAGTAATGAGTATAATCCTTGTTTAATTTTATCTTTTTCGTTTTATAATGGTTGGACAATGTGATTGCTCTCGTTGATTTGATATTGCGTCACGAAGTTAGCTGACAGATTTTCTCGGCACAAGTGAAACAGCAGCAGGTGGGTATTGAGACAAAGCCGAAGTAAGAAAAAAATAGTCCAAGAAATTCAATGACATAGGGTGTAGCCCAACTGCTTTATTCGATAAGTACCGATCTCGTAATGACTGATTGAAAGCGTTTCTGTCGTGCGCTCTCGTTATGTGTATATATGCATTGCCCCCTCCCCCTATCTCTCTCTCCTTTTTTTTTTTTTTTTTGCGATGAAGAGCACCTTGCGCGTGAGCACGAGCAGGTGGCATACAGCGCTATTTGTATGCACAGCATCCATGTGTGAGTAGCCGGCTGCAGAACTTGGTCACAAGAGCCCCGGGAAGGTTTTCCCATCGGCACGTTAAACGGCGGTGTTTTCCGTCATGACGTCACAACGGGCCTCCTCTTGTTCGGCACCGACTTTCCCTGGCCGCGAATGCGCTCTTTGAGCTTGTTTATTCTTACTCTGTCCAAGTAAACCTATGTGAAAGCACCGCGAAAGCAGGGCCACCTCAACAGCACTTTGGCTCGTGCGCGCGTTTGTGGTCGCGCGATCACGCAGAACGTGCAAAAAAGCCTCGGTCAGGCGCGGGAGGCACGTGCTGCCTGCCTCTGGCACGCATCGTCGATGCGGAGATAGACTTCACTGGTCGTTCGCCGCCCTTGGAGGGAGGCCAGCTGCTGTTTTCGCGACGGGTCCACACGCGCGCGCCTGGTGCGAGGCGTTATTTACATGTTATCAACATATTTCGCCGACGACGCTTGCTGCGCGCCCCTCCTTTAAAGCCTCCTCACGCTCTGCGTTGCTTTTGTGCGGACGCGCTCGGTCGACCGCGGTTTATTTCCAGGCTTTCCCATCCCATCCTCCTTCGTCTCTCTCTCTCTCTCTCTGTACCGAGTGGTGCCCCCTCGAGAGATCCGATCCCCTGCACTGGCGCTTCACTGAAGCGGCTGGCGGAAGAAGAGCGAAAACCTGGCCTTTGCCAAGGAGCGGGGCTCCTGTCCGCCCTTGGGTGTTCGGAAGCGCGTGTTTGCCTTTGTGTTGGCTGACTGGCGCTCACTGTGGTGGACTCCGAGGGACCGAGTTTAGGTCCGTCCGTGCATTCTAAACCAGCGTGTGCTGTGAAAGAGAAAGTGGCCACAGTTTCGGACTGTATCCTATCCTTTTAATGCGAAGCATTCTTTGCAAAATTTTCTCTCTCTCTCAGTGCATAAGTATGTTCCTATGGAAGGTTGTCTGCGAAGGCTGTCTTTTATTTTCTTTTTCTTTTCTTTGTTCATGGATGCGAGGCGGCGCTGCGCAGTTTTAAGAAGACAAGCACCTAGTAAAGGTGATCACTTTCACACACAGAATGATGCGCAAGTGGTTTTGCTAGCATGTAGTTTTCGGTTGTCGATATTTCGCTTCTCATCTCTTGTTTTTTTCCTCGCTGGTGTTCATTTCTAAGCGCGCCAAAAAAGTTACAGCGTCAAAAAATGAGACGGAACCGAGAGCATTGCGCAAAGGCAACTATGAGATATACCGGTCGAGTGTACTTGAAGGTATAACATATATATGTTGTGTGCGACGTAAGCAGTTGGCTATCGGTCCGATTGAGTCCCGACCAAAACGCCCATAGGCGCACGGCGTGCTTAAACGAAGCATGGCTCTGACTCCACCTGGCAGCCAGGTGGGAGATCTTGGGCTGCTGCAAGTTGCGATGAAAGGAACATTGGGGGAGCGCGCGCAGATGCGACACATTTTCTCGGCAAACACATGAAGTGATCGACTTGGGCGCGCGATGTCTCGGACGGAAAATAATTGAGGCGGGCGTCGGCAGTTCTTTTAGTGGCGTCATACTTAAAACGAACGCTGCAGGTCCGTGAATGTAATAATGGGACTATGTGATTTATCCTTTGACTGGTCGTTATTATGCTCATTTTCACACTACTACTACTACTACTACTACTACTACTACTACTACTACTACTACTACTACTACTACTACTACTACTACTACTGCTGCTGCTGCTACTAACTACTGCTAAACTGCTGCTGCTTTCAGCCGCATATCAAAGGGTTCGTGGTGCGCGCGCTTGGAGCGCTTGCGTGAGAGCACGCCGCTCGGCTTCCGTCGGCTCCGTTCGACGCACTGCGCGATGACGTGCCCCGGGACACGTCACGCTAGCCCCCGAGGAACTCGCACGCGCGTCCACTGTGCCGAGCACGCGAGCATCGGGCGGCACGCACAGCTGCTGTGCCGTTGAGCGTGACGGCTAGCGGGTCTCTCCAGGTCACAGGCACTTCTCTGCGCCGCCAGTCATTGTCGCCGTCCATTCTGAGCGTTCTGTTATCGGCCCGAACGATGACCGTGTACTGCACCGTACACACCTGCTGCCTCGCTGAACTTTTCGGTGCGAGGAACTGTTTTTGTCGAAAGCGTCGGGTCATGTTGCTCTCTTGTGTATGTGTGCGTGTTACATCTCTCTCTCTCTCTCTTCTTCTTCTTCTTCTTCTTCTTCTTTTCATTTTTAGCGCCGACCGCTTTCGCCTAGCTACAAGCGCTCGTATGTCATAGGCAGGAATCATTGTACGTGCAGTGTGCGCTTATTGAGATCGAGGGGCTTGTTTATGAAATCGAAAGAAATGGGCAGCGCATTGATTGAGTGTGAGGTTTAAAGTGCCAGAGTAACGTTGGAGCCACGAGAGGCCCTAACTGCACATACTCAGTAGCGGGAGAAAGGCCTGCGCTTATCTTGCAGCCAGAGAAAAATCTGATGCAAGTACGCGACGCTTGCGTTGTAAATGTAACGTCTGGAACGTTGGCAGTAAAGATATTACTTTTGGTAATGGCGTATCTTTGCAAAGGTGCCCATGCAGCGCTCGAATCACTTGCGGTATGGTCACATTAATGAACTCGTAAAAGAGAAAAAGAAATGGAAACTGCAACGCCAGCTGTGTCCGTGTGATGTCGTCTCTGGAGAACGGAGGAGTTCCGAGAAACGGCGCCGCGCGCTTTGAACAGCCGTCCTTGCTTGGGCGATAACGTAGCGAGCCGAATTATTAGACGTCCTCGTCGACGTTGCATGCACTCGCCGGTGTCAGGCATTGTCTCGGCAGGCACCCGTCAGCGCAGGAATGCGCGCCGCCGCTGACCGGGCAATTTGCCGTTGGGACATTCGACACCTCGACCGTCGTCGCCCGGAGACGACGTCCCTTTGAAACCGAAAATGGAGGCCGACCGGGGCCTCTCGGATCTTGTCGCCGGGGGGCTCGGCGCCGTCCTTGCGTCGCGATGCGCCGGTGTCAGCTTTCCCCTCCGCGCGCGTTGCTCCTTCGTCGTCGTCGGGACTGACCCGCGTCGCCTTCGAATTGCCAACAAGAGTCAGGCCTCGCCCCGTGGAATGCGGCATAGGCGAGCCCCGTCTTGCAGTTGCGTTGTGTGCGCCGCGATAACAGGTGAGAGGCGCCCACAGTCTCGGGATGCGGAGGAGCATGCGCGGTGCTGTCCGCGATTGCGGCGGATCGGAACAATCGCCGCGTTCTTCCCCGTTTCCTCGCGGCGATATCATTGAGCTCGCAGGAAGAGAAGCTGAAAGCGTGAAAACCCATTGCGTGGAGGGTCCACCCAGAAAATCAACGCTTGCTTGGCTTCTTCATGCTGCTGGCTCGAGTGCGCTTTCGTACCGAAGCTGCGGGGTACTTGGATGTCCTCTGAGGGTTGTATTTAGTAATCGGCTCGACGTTCAATCCAGCGCAAGCGCGGCTTCAAACGCTGCCTATATGGTCTGTCCAAGATGTCGAAAGCTGACTCCTGTGTGGTAATCGCTTTCGTAGTCTTTCATCAGTTTGCTAATTGGCAGCGTTCACGGTAAAGCGCGCGTTTGAGGAAATTTCGTCTACTGCTTCACGCTTGCAGGTTTATAGGTTTCGGCGTATAAGATAGATAACTGGTTGTGGTACCTCGTCGCAAAAGTAATCACACGAGGACGGGTACAATGCGACCTCAGTTTTTCGATGGCAAAGAGGAACGTCTTCGTTTCTGCGCTTTCCAGGAGTTTTCGTAATCAATTCCTATCGGCTCTTTACACAACGAGGCCTGTGTTGTCGCTGTCATCACCGTCTTCAGGTGTCGTTTACCTGTCTCTGCCTTCCCTGTTTTCTTCGGCTGCAAGCCGGGTGCTCTCTCTCTCTATCTCTCTCTCTCTCTCTCTGTCTGTCTGTCTGTCTGTCTGCATATAGCGTGTTTTTGTTCCTTATCCTCGGGATAGATACACATATCAACCTCTTCACGGCAAATGTGTTGCAGTCGCAGTGCGTGTAGCGAGACCTTGTTTCTCAGCCTCGCCCGTCCCTTTTCTGCGGAAACTAGCTTGGAAACGATTTGAGCTGATCTTTATTTACGAGTCCTTTGTGGGGAATCACGGCATTGCGCTCGTGTTCTCATCAATCGGCAGTGGGCCGAGTGAGCAGGGGCTGCAACCCCGTCGGCGCGCCTGTGTGGCCGGATTGAAGCGTTCGCTGCAAATTCCCTCTTTCTCTCTTCCTGACTATTCCTGTTCATCATCGCGGTGCGCAGAGCGCCGCTGACGAGCTCTCTGACCAACGCAGCGAAATCATTAGCTAACCCTGAACACTTAGACAATATATATAATAGCGAATGGAGATGCCTCTCTGAATCGTCTAGCTTCGCCACGGTACTTTTCTTTCGACTCTCTCTCTCTCTCTCTCTCTCTCTCTCTCTCTCTCTCTCTCTCTCTCTCTCTCTCTCTCTCTCTCTCTCTCTCTCTCTCTCTCTCTCTCTCTCATTTTTTTGTTTCGTAAAACTTCAGCAGGTTTCGTAAAGGAAGAAAAACTAAAGCGCTGCTGTGCAAGTAACACGTTTGCCAGCGTCCGTAAACGAGCGTCTGCGAGCGTGCGTTTGCGTTTGCGTACGAGAAGGGAAGAACAGCACTGTATCGCCGAGGAGCCATTTGGCGCTTTACCTGCTTTTCCGTTACCATTACTGCGCGTGGAAAACTATGTAAGCTGCCGTGGCAAATCACTCTAGCAAGCAAGAAGCCCATTTAACGAGGTCGCAACTCGGCGAGGCTGCTTGCTATTCGCCGTCTCCTTACAGCCAGATTAGTTGGCTGTGGTACTTTTTTAGTTGTTTGTCAATTATCTCTACTATACTACACCAATACCTGTGCGACGTTTGTGTCCTTCCGTTGTTGCTGCCTTCTGGGAAAGGAGTGGGAAAATTGTCAAGCGGCGTGTTCCTTTTCCCCCACCTCCTCCATCATCCTGTACTGACGGGAAACAAACATTATTATTATTATTATTATTATTATTATTATTATTATTATTATTATTATTATTATTATTATTTCTTCTAGCAAGTGGGGTTTCTCTCGTTCTACGCGTTTCCTTTATTTTTTTATCCTTCCTATAAAAAACACCAGCTGCTGGTGCAAGGGGTCGTCAGTTAGCACAATCCGTCTTGGAACGGATTGGATCGCCACTTCAAAGGCGCGTCGCGTCACTTGTGTCTGCTGAGAGTACGAGTCAACGTGGTATTAGTGCTATTTCTTTATTTTTCCCGTCTTGCTGCGTAATTTGCCGGTGTGGGTCTCACTCAGCGAAGGAAGAACGGCAGATGACAGAAGCAGCGGCGCTGCAATCCACCTGGTGCCTTAAATGGACACTAGAGGCAAATATTAAGTCAAGCTAAAGGAATAGAATAGTGCTCGAGAACGTCTAAAGCGTCAATATCATCGCGAACAGCGCTCTAGTAATCGAGAAATTGCGGTAAGGGCAGTATTCAGTAAGATACTTCCCCGAGACATTCAATAAGTACCAGCATGATATATATATATATATATATATATATATATATATATATATATATATATATATATATATATATATATAAAGAACTCATTGTCGTGACCGTTAACAACGACGCAGGCAGTCGAAAGGTTTCGTTTTCTCCATTCAGCGCCACCTGCGCTCTTGCCTTTCAGTGCTTTGGTTATCGCGTAGTGCTGCGCTGGTTTTGCGGGATCGCGAAACTCGCACAGGCTGCAAGTAGCAGAGAATGCCACGCCTACACGTTGTCGCGGGATCGCTAAACGGCGCACGCCACTTGACCACGAGTAGCTGCAGCGGCGAATCCAACGCTCTGTCTTGGCTCGGTTTCTCCATGGCCGCGCGTTTACGCTTTGCGCAGAAAACCCTAGCGCCTTTCTCTCTGGCGCCGTTTTACTCACTGATGGCAGTAAAGGGCGGTGGTGACGTATGTAACGTCACCACTCCCCGCTCGGGGGCGGGCGATTTGAATTGCACTAACGGTATGCGCACCCTTCAGACGCAATTTTCTCGTAAACTCATTGCACGAAACAACCACTGCGAGGTTTCTAGAATGATAATTTAACCGTCCGCGTCGACTTAGTGTTTGCCCTTAGTGTTCATTTAATAACCTTGAAAGCATATACCCCCGCGACGATTCTGCGCGTAGCAGTACGTTTTCCACTGTCAGGTTTGGACTTGAAAAGACGGGTTTCTCACTCCGGAACTCGGCTTACTACATCGACCAGCGAAAATAACCATTAGTCCCGTCTAGAGAGGGAGAGAGAGATCAAGAAGAAAAAAAAAAAGAAAAGAAAACAGCGCGGCCTGCTGATGTGTTCTCGTTTGGCTGCCTCGCGAACAGTCGTCGTGCTCTGCTGGCTCCGCTGTTCGATCAGCCTGTGATGCAGGAATCGGCGCTGTGCTTGTCTACCCGGTGTAATGGCGTCGTGTAATTAGTGCTCATACCACCGCGTCCCCGCGAAATGAGTCGAAGATAGCATCGGCTGTGATTAGGATTTTTTTTTTTTTAGCCGGCCTTTATTTGGCGAAAACCCGAAGGTTATGTTTACCATGGAGTGCGTATATAGCGGTCCGAACGTAATCGGTATGAGGTCACATGTGTTCTACACCTTCGCCGAACCGATAGAAGAGTTATTTGTCAGAGATTCGTTGTATGGACACAAAGCGGACTTTGTTTTCTTTTGCCGTTGCTATTTTCGTATCGTCCGCTCTGCTTGCTGTCTGTTCCCCGATTATCAGTGACCTCGTTGTGATAGCCGTTCGCGTTGTGTTTCTACCGCTGCCTTTCGATGATTTATGCACTGAGCCGCTTTGAAGCGAAGTTCTTATTTGATTTCTGAGGCTGTGATTGAAGCATGTACTGCGTACATGCTTCGTTTAGAGCGTTTCCAATTATTCGTAGCTTTCGGTAAAATTAGAATGCGTACAGTAGAACCTCATTATAGTAAAGTCGTCGGGACCGCGAAAAACCTCCACCATTATGAGCATCTTGACTACAGCGTGGTTCTCCGTTTAGCCATTCTGTAATTACGATATATCTTTTCTCCGCTCAGTTAGTTGATTATCCTTCGGAAGAGCGCACATTCGCTCTTATTATTTTTTAAAGTGTAGATTAGTCATATTTGCGTTTCATCTTCGGAGTGTCGACTTCATCACTGTGGTTACCGCGCACTCAGTCGGCGCATGCGCAATACCGTGGCCCCATGCGCTAAGGGGCCCCAAACACTTGCGTCCCCTTAATCTAAAACTCTCTACTGATACTGTGTGCTGAAATCATGGTGATTAGGATGATTGTTCCCTGGGTCATAGTCACGAAGACGCAATTCGTTCCGGATATCATAAAGAATTGTATAATTCCTCTTATACATTCGATTTCTTCAATATACCCAGCTTCACTGTTATCAGTCAAAAAATACAAGGGCGCCTATGGAAATGCAGTTGGGACTGGCGTTTCTTTCCACTATAACCATTAGTTCTCCATGTGCGGGTTCACTGTGAGGAATTTCGAATGCATGAGTATTCGATGAAGCTGTTCTTGCTCATCCGTGCTGGTTCAGCGTTTCCGGCTGCTTCGTCCCGATTTCGGATTTGTGAGCCTTATTCGTTGCATCCTCTATTTCTGATGACCGCCTGCGGCAGCTTGTACTACTTGGAACACGTTAGAGATTAATGTATCCTTACCTAGTGACATTCGTGACCGCTAGCCTCCGTGTTTATCTGCAGAAAAATCATTCTCCTACGTCCTCTGTGAAACCAACCGCAATGTGCACGTTCGTGTGAACCTTTGGTTTCAAAATATCTCAGCTTGACGCTTGCAGTGGGGACGCGCGAGCGGACGATGTGATGCGGTGGCACATATGCGCGCAAAGGTCGTATACAAGACATTTGAAGCATTGTTACAGTCGTTGATACATCGTCCAGCAGTAGGCGCTTGTGTCTAACTTTAAGGTTAGCTGGAAAAAAAAAAAAAAAAAAAAAAAACAAGAATAATCAGAGTATTAATGCCGCTCGTTCTACGTCCTCGCCTCCGTCTCACAGCAAATTATCTACACTTACAAACAGTTATTTCTTTCTAAATGACAAGGCAACGCAACAGTCATCAGCTTTTTTTTTTTTTTTTTTTTTTTTTTTTTTTTTCGATATGATCCTTCCCGAGCGTCTCTCGTGCCGATTGCAAAAAGCTTGCATACTTTGACTCTTTCATCATATTTCCTCGCCGATGCAGTATCATGGCGAGTCCGTTGACAATTCACATTTTCGGGAAACAATAGTTGAATCTTGTAAAGAGTAAGGAAACAACTGGGGAAGGGAGGGGGGGGTCGTTTTTGTTGTGTGACGACGACGTATAGTCAGCTATAGGCACGCATGCTTCTAAACCACAGGAAAACCTCTGATCGTGTAAATTCATGGCGTGGTAAATGAAGCATTGGTGCCGTCGGGGTGGCGCCCTCCTAACAGCCGAGCCGTTTCCTCCTTCCTCCTGACACGCAATCCCTTGTGTGTGCACCTCGCGAGGAAGGCGTTGCTTGCGGGTCATGGACTCATCGCCTAGCGGGAAGCTTACGCCAGTGGCGGTTGTGGGGGAGGGGGGGTTAAGAATACGCGTTCTCCCCTGGCGGCCTGCCCGCTTTGTCGGCCGTTTTCTCCCGTCAAGGAAAAAGACGCGGCCTGTGGTGCTCGCCGGCTGCTGGCGTGGTGCGACCTTGACCGCCGCACTCGTGCTAGAGTGCGCCGGCTGTGTCACTTTATGGCCCGCTGCTTGTGGATGAGGCAATGCGGTCGGTTCCCCCCCCTTTCATCAAATGTTTCGTTCGTTGTATTCCGCTTAGGCCGTGATATGGAGCCGTTTATGGGCGGCGCGATTTAAGATTTCGCGCAGATTGTTTTCCCTATTTAGTGCAGATTGTTTTCCCTATTTAGTGCAGATTGTTTTCCCTATTTAGTTTTCCCTATTTAGCGTCGTCTCAATAGCACGCAGACGTTCTTAACTCGTGCCACGAAGAGCAGTCTCGTATCGTGGCATAATCGGAAATATAACGAGTGCAACACATTTAAGAAACGGGAACCGACCGCATTGCCTTGGCGTTAGGCGACGATTGATAATCCAGAACGGGCGCAAAGATTGTGGTGGTGCTAAGAAAAATTATCTGTTTATCTCTTCCCCAGCGCACCTGTCTAAAGAATTACTCTCCTCCGAAACACGACAGCGTACAGTCCAATTCTCTCCCCCCCCTTGTTTTCTTCGTGGTTCGGGCCTGTCGTGACTTCGGCTGAGATGATTGTACTCGCCGACTACTTTCACTCAGGCGCTACACCTCAAACTTCTGACTCCTTGACAAATTTATATGCAGGTAAATTTTCAACGAAGCGTAAATATTTCCGCATACATCTCAGTGAATCAGTGTGTAGCTTATCTCCGAAGTTACTTAACAGGACAACACGTTCAGCAAGTCGCAAGTTTCTGACGTATTCGTCTGCCCGTTTCTTTTCAAAGCCCGGCGTTCTTAACACTGCGTTCACGTGCGGATGCTTGGAGCTGATCGGATGCACGCGGTGGTATTGCGCAGGTTAGGGTGTATAGTCTGGTAGCAGCGCATGCGGGCATGTCTGTTCAGAGCGTTTCGGGTCCCGCGAGATTAACCATCCACATGCGACTGTGGGCCAGCTGTTCGCTCCGTTAGGCGAGCCATGCGCAAACTTTTCCGCGTACCTCGCCTCCTGTGTGAGCGAGTATTCGACGAGGAAGCTCGGGGTCGTGTCTAGGGAAGTCTGTGAAACCAGGGCCGACGGCGGAGTTTCGGTTGCGCAAGTTTTGGGCGTGCGTGCCGACACGCGGCAAACGTCAGCGGCATGCCCGCCCGCTGGAGCTGCTGGCTGCAGTCGGCGCCCGTTGCGACATTTCCCGTGCCTATTCTATTAGTGCCGCCTGTGCAGCCGGCCGGCATGGCGGTGCCTAACAAGCGCACGCGCTGCAGACGCCCCGACTCGAAACGTCGTGGGCGTAATGGAATTGGTCATTGTAGTTGTGGTGCTGCGTTCCAGCCCGCGAGGCCCGGGGTGTCGGATCTGGTCCCGTGCCATTTCGATCGAGCGTCGTCGCGCGCAGTTGGCCGTGTTCGCAACCCGCTGAAACACGAGCGACGGGCGTTCCGCTGCCGTGCAAGCGGCAGGCGCTGCTGCGCTCGGTGGCGTGTGTCGCGTGTGCGACGGAAGGGGAAGAAAAAAGAGAAGAAAATACAGACGTGCTCCCTGGTTGCAGAGTGGCGTGTATCAGCTCTCGCGGGCCACGGGGCCAACCGAAGGGCGGTCAACCCCCAAACCTCGCGCGCGCTTTCTCTCCTCGCCCTGCGTCCCTGCCTCCCCTCGCCCGCTGCTCACGCCCGGTGTCTGTCCTTCCTCTCCGCGCGCTTTGCGGTGCGAACCCTTTCCGGACCCGTTATTTTTGTCGCTAAGCCTCGTGTGCGACTACGTGGCAAGTACCGCGAGCAGGCGTTCGTTGGGGCTGGTGGCCGCCTGCGCGCGGGGACGGCTTCGTTCCTCTCTCCCTCGGCGTTGTTTACGCGCCGGGGAAGTGAGCCGCCCTCCGAATCGGTCTTTCCCGCGCTGAGCCCTCGCTCTTCTAGCCCTACGTGCTTGACGCGTGCGGTTGGTTGTCTCGCTGGTGTACGTGGGCTCCGAGCGTCTGGGCAAACGGAAGTGACGGCAGAAACACACCCCCACGCAAAGCAGCCACGATACCTCCATTCGGAATAGTAATGAACAGGTTACAGAGGCTACTTCTGTAAGTAGCGATTAAGTTAGAAGGGCCTTGCAAGATATGAAACGGGGAAAAGCAGCAGGAGAAGATGGAATAAAAGGTGATTTAATCAAAGATTGAGGACACGTATTGCTTGAAATAGATCACATCCGTGTCGTCAATCAGGTAATCGAGAAATCCGCACAGTTCAATCAGCCTCCCTATGTGGCTTTCATAGGTTACGATAAGGCATTTGATTTATAGATACCAGCAGTCATGGATGCATTACGCAATCAAGTAGTACAGGATACTTACGTAAATATTTTGGAAAGTATATACAGAGATTTCCCAGCTACCTTACTTCTTTGCAAGAAGGAAGATACCTATAAAGAAAGATCAAACAAGGAGACACAATCTCACCAATGCTGTTCACTGCGTGTTTGTAAGAAGTATTCAAGCTATTAAACTGGGAAGGCTTAGGAGTAAAAATCAACGGCGAATATCTCAGCAATCTTCGATTTTCCGATGCCATTTTCCTGTTCAGCAATACTGGCGACGAGTAGCAACAAATGAGTGAGGACCTCAACAGAAACAGTATAAGAGTGGGGTTGAAGATTAATATGCAGAAGACGAAAATAATGATCAATAGCCGGGCAAGGGAACAAGAGTGCAGGATCGCCAGTCAACCTGTAGAGTCTGTGAAGGAGTACGTTTACCTAGGTCAGTTACTCACAGGGGACTCTGATCATGAGAAGGAAATTTACAGAAGAATAAAAATGGGTTGGAGCGCATTCGAAAGACATTGTCAGATCCTCACTGGAAGCTTATCGTTATCATTAAAAAGAAACGCGTACAATCAATGCATTCTACCGGTGCTGACATATGGGGCAGAAACTTGCAGTCTGACAAAGAAGCTCGAAAACAAGTTGAGGACCGCGCAAAGTGCGATGGAACGAAGAATGTTAGGCGTAACGTTAAGAGACAGCAAAAGAGCGGTGGTGGATCAGAGAGCAAACAAGGATAGCAGATATTCTAGTTGACATTAATAGAAAAAAATGGAGCTGGGCAGGTCATGTAATGCGTAGGTTAGATAACCGGTGGGCCATTAGGGTTACATAATAGGTGTCAAGAGAAGGGAAGCGCAGTCGAGGACTGCGGAAGGCTAGGTGGGGTGATGAAATGAAGAAATTCACAGGTGCTATTTGGAATCGGTTGGCGCAGGACAGGGGTAATTGGAGATCACAGGGAGAGGCCTTCGTCCTGCAGTGAACATAAAATAGGCTGATTATTATTATTATTCTTGGGGAAACACTTCCTTGTCCCGAAAAGACGGGGACGTCTCCTCTGCATATTTTGTAATTGTTTAGAGGATAAGTGGTATATTCTCTGCAGCAACAAATGCACGTGCATGCTTCACGTCTACGTGCCGTGAGCTGAAGTGAATATTTTTTTCTGATGAACTTACCCTGTTCCTACTCATGTCTTCTCGTCTTTATTACGATTGCATTTTTTTTTTTTGCTTCATTTACACAAGATATCACGCCTCGTGGTTTGGGTTAGATACAGTGACGTACCAGCTGTATATGATCATGAGTTGTGGGTCATGATCATGCTGAGAAAGAAAGAAGAAACTGCAGTTACACACAGCTAGTTTTCTAGGTGTAACCTGTGGGTGCGAATAAACATATATGCACAAGACGGCTGGTGTAGTGACGGCGCTGATGGCAGACTTGCGACATCACGAGCCTCTCCTGGCGGGCTCGTTTGGAGAACATGCCGAAATGCACCATTAATTGTACGGCTTTTGCGCCCCTCTCATATATAGCCACATTGGTACCAGCCTTTCATGCGGGCATCTTAAGGGATGGTCACAAGCCGCCGGACGATCCCCATAATCCCACTGACGGCGCTTGGGCAGGCCCTTGCTGTCGTATATTAGCGCCGCCCTTGATCGCCCAAAGCGGGGGGAACATCCGATGGCGTAGAGGCAGTTCTCTGCCCGCTCAGTGAGGCGCGACGCGTGGCGGCACTGAGTCTCTCTCATTAATTGGAACGACTCTCGGAGGCCTAACGAGGGCTGCGGCGACGGACCCGACGTTCCTGCGCAGGCGGGCCTTGGCGCGGGGGCGCGGGCGTCACGCGCCCAGCGTGACTGATTGTCGCCGGCAACAGATGTTTCGCGTGCTGCGCCGCGAAAGGGGACGCAATGAAAAGGAGCGCCGACGATGCCCGAGAAAGCCGCGCGCTGTGTATACGTTCATTTTCCCTCCTGCTTGTAGAACGCGCTGCGCCCTTCTGTTGGCGCGACATCGAACCCCTGGAAGCGGCACGAGCTGTTTCGCGTAGCTGTCGCCTGGCGCTCTAGTTGAGGTGGTAGACATTTTCGAACGGGTGGTGTAAGGTGCTACTGGAATCTGGCAAGCGCTTTCTGCTACCCGAGTTAGGGAAAAAGGTATTCTGTTGTCGTTTAGCGCAGCAGCAGCTGAGCGAAAATTTGCCCCAAATTCGCAGTTTTATCCATAAATGGAATGAATATTTGCTGAATTTGCAGTACATATCTTAATTGGCCAGCTTGTTTCCCGAGGTATACTAACGGAAAGGATGCCGACGTGCGCATAGCTTCTCCGGCCCCTATCGTAGTCTACCTTCACCCAGCGGGAGACTTGATTGCGGCGTAGATTTGCAGCTTCTCTACGACACTAATCGGTTGCCACCGAATGCTTTAACAGCGTCTAAACTCTAGGCTATGGAACCGTCAGGCACTCTAACGTTCTCGCGTGATGCGCTCGCAGTGTCCGTTGATAAGCTAGTATTATTTTTTGTGTGTGTGTGTGTGTGTGTGTGCGCTGGGCGTCACAGTGCCTTGTCAACTGCTTTTGTGGACAGCGACAAACATCGATCAATCCGAAGTCCGCGGCGTTCTAAAGGTTGACGCCGCTGACAGCACCTGGCGCCGCTGCACGTCACCCATCTAATGCGAGGAAAAGAAGCACGGGACGACGAGCTTCCTCCCCGTGAAACCGGTCGCGGTTCCAGGAGGGAAGGCGGCGCTCTCCCGGAACGACGCGGCGTTTTGATGCTCCAGCGCAGCCGTGCCTGTCGAAGGCTTGAATCGTTGCGAAAAATCGGAACGCTAAGTTTAGGCACCCAGCTGGAGCCGCAGCACACCACCGCCGCTCCTCCCTCAGTCGGCTAGCTGAGCACGTCTCCCGGCAAACGGCAGCCGCGTCGGAAAGCTGTTTTATTCGCGCTTGGTGGAAATTCTTAGCGAGTCGCTCATTGACTCCATTGTCGAAGGGAGGTCGGCTTCGAGAATGCATTGTGCAAGCATGAGAGGAAACGGTCGACTGGGCAGGGGTGTTTAACGAACTGGAAAACGGAAATATCGGAGAAAAGAGAAAGTTAAAAATAATAATAATAAAACCATATCGGGCAAGTGGACATAGACAATTGTAATGAAGGGGGAGGTTCGTCTGATCGCAGAGAGGGTCGATCGATTGCGGTCTGGGAGGAACATCCTCGTTATAATTTCAAATGCCGCTCCAAAGTTTACGTGTGCGCGCTCAAACGTCATGTACGGAAAGTCATGCCTGTGTGCATAAAGAGAGGAGGAAAGCACCCCAGGCACTGTTACATAACTACTGTTTAATGAAGTATCTAATCTTGTAGTAAATAAAGAGACTGTTTCAAGTCGTGCTTTCCGGTCGTTCCTTATTGTTATTGCTATTCTAAAAGCCCTCTTTGGGGCATTACCTAGGAGTGGGATGAATAGAACACTTGTCATAATTTGTGTCATAATGGCGGTGTTATGAGTCGCACATGTTTGCACACCGGTTAGCGATACAAAGCGCTGCTGCAAAAAAAAAAAAAAAAAAGAAGAAGAAGAAGAAAAAGAAAGAAAGAAGAAATTAGAGTGTGGTACAAATTCCGTCGCACTCCAGGCAACGAAAAGAAAGTTACATCAGTAATACACAATGCTTAATAAGATATTTCACAACACAATACTGCTAAAGAGCACTATAGAAAAAGAAATTATTGCATAGTTTAGATATGTTAGGTACATTAGAAATCGTGATGCACAAATTCAGAATAACTTAGTTCTTGGAGAAAGCGGATGATATAGAAATTGGCAGTATCTACAAAGGCACTTCACATAATTGGGATTTCGTTTTTTATTGCAGAGTTGTAAACTTGATACTTCAGTCCTTGAAAATTTTCAATTTTCAGCGCCTCTCCTAAATATACCGTAAATTGAAAATCCTGTTGATACAGTTATAACATCTTAACTTTCGTTCTTTCAAGTCCGTTTAGGCTGTCAGGCCAGAACTTAATTAGTCGAGAAGGCGCGAACAGCTATACAGAGAAGAAACATTTTTTTGTACTCTTCTCAATTTCATTGGCGCCATCCTGATCTTCCGCATGCTCGTCGTCGGCGGGGGCAATTTGGTGCGAAGGTTTTCCTCGGTGTAGTTAGGATAGAACGCGGCGACTTGGTGCGTAAGTCGACGTGGTTAGCGGTAACGAGACTCCTTCCCTCAGTCGTCGTCACGGGCGTGTGGTCAGATGGTGTTTCGTTCGTAGAATCTCCGACGAAAGCGGCGAGGGGAGAGAGGAGTTGACGGGGGGCGCACGCGGCTGAGGTCTCTGTGACGACTGGGTGCCGTCGAAACGAGCGACGTTATCGCCTCCCCCCCCCCCCCCCCCCCCCCCCCCTTGGTACCTGCGTCACGATGTTGTTTGCGAGATCGCCGTTGCGTCCGACTGGTATAGTCGCGGGCAAACTGCTTCTTCGTCGTGCGGGACGATCCTGCTGCGGGACAGAATATGGCTGGAGTGGTGGTGGCGGCCGCCCTCCTTGTGCACAGGCCGAAAGCGGTCCGCCGTGCTGGGGCGCCGTGACTCCCTTCGATTGGACAGCCGCATGTCTCTTGTGTGGCGGAAGCGATCGGGCTCCGAGTGAATCACCGCCGAAGAAAGAAAACAAAGCAGGCGCGTGTTGGCTCGTAGCCCTCCAGGCACGCCGTGTACAACCAGTTAGAACTGCCGGAGAGATGAGGCACTTTCACGGTCGGCAAAGCCCCCTTCGGGCCTTTTCCTTTTTTTTTCCCCTTTTTGTCTTTAGTAGGCGATGTTTATGGCTAAACACGTCTGGCAACTTCGGCGTATGCGGGGATTTGAAAGCCAGATGCAATTTTGTGTGCGTGGCGGCGAGGTTTGATATCCCGACGCCTTCGGCAGGCCATTTCAATTCATTTCGCTCTCGGAGCCATTCACGCGTTGCTCGTGGCTGCTCCCGCTCGAAACCGCGTAGGTGTTTACACGCACTCTGCGTGTCCTCGACCTGACCTTGCATGGCGACCTCTCGCGGTTTCTATTGGTGAGGATTGGAAACTGTGGCGTGTGCCGCCAAGTATCGTGCACGCGGGTGCGCCCCCCCCCCCCTCCCCTTCCCCGGTCCCGTCCCGTTGGCTATTCCTTCTCGCTGCTCCGGGTCGACCTTGGGGCTAGCCACGCATGCGAGACCGACGCGATGCGGCTGCGGCCACATTCTGCGCCTCTTTCGGCTGTATTCCGCGCCGACGACGTCACTCCGCCACAATACGTGGATCGGCGCTTGCTGGGCCAGCTGCACGCTTGGACGTCGGCGTGGTCGACGTCTTTCGTCATTGATGTGAGCGCGAATGTGCGGCGCTAAATCGACTCTTGAATCGGCTTTAGTTTGCGACCCTCGTAAGTGCGCCCGTTTATTAGTAAGCGCCGCCATTCCGCGTTGTATCGCCCAGATTGGCCCGCAACGTTTATGCGCCGAGTATTTTAGAACTACTTCTACTACTCCCTTTCATGCGCGCTCGTGCAGTCGACACGACACACACAAATCCCTCGTTCTCGCGACTTGTTCGCTCGCGCTCGTCAGCTCCCTACCTGCGCGCGCCGCCCGACGCTAATGGATCGCCTAAATGCGGCGCATTGGGACGCGGCGGACGGTGCCAATTATTGCTGTTCGTCGGCTCGGCTTGCCCCGCACGGGCTTTGCTTTATTGATTCGCAGGCTACGCCGCGCTTGGCCGATCGCGGCGCGGGAGGACGAAAGGAAAACGGAACGAGAGGGAGGGAGCCCTGTACGCGAGGGCGGTAACGGAAGCGCAGCGTGGCTGACAGAGCCTGTTTGGATGCTCTCCCGTTTTCGCGTCGTTTGTGTTTGCCTCGCGCACGTCCGACAAAGCCGATATGGCAGGCAGTCTTGCAGCGCAGCTGTGTCGCTCGGGATGTTCTTTTCGCACTCCTCTTGACTACCTGCTTGACTCCGACGCCACCGCTCACATCGAATGATATGTGTCGCGTTAACCCTTTAAAGGGCAACTCCGCCGTTTTTTTTTGTTTTTTTTACCATATTAGGATGGTATTTTCAAATGGCATTGACGGACCTGTCACCTGTAGGGTGGTTCAATTTGCTCAGAACTTCATCAGTGGCTTTAAATAAACGAGATACCGAAACCGAAACGAGTAGCTGCTTCGTGTGACGTCGTGATGAGTCAACGACTTCAGACCCCTCACTACCGTAATGTAAACACGCAGACTTTTATAGACTTTCCCAACTAGACAGCGGCGATTTAAGCGACGACTTCAGCGACAGTGGGGTGTAGTATCTGACGTCGCAAACACAGGGTGGCCAGTAGAAAGTCACGAGTCGGGAACACAACCAATTTTTAAAATTCATTTTCAGGAAAACTAATTGACTTGCAGCCATATATTTGGTGCAGATAATCAGAATGCAAGAGAGAACATATATTTAAAATTTTATTAACATCAGTGGACATAGAAAAATCGCCGGAGTTGCCCTTTTACCCCCAATCCCGCGCTGTACTCCCTATGGGAGGTTGTACCAATATCGCCAATGACGAGTCACACTCGTTCAGCTCGATGTTGTGCTTCTCCTACTTCCAAAGACGAGTTACGGTCGGCATTGAGGGAAAGCTGCCCTCAAGGTAATCTTTTTTTTAAAATTTCGACCAGAAACTAATCAAGAAAAAAATTATGGCTGCATAAAAACAATTTGGTACGTTGTTTCCGTAATTAATTTGGCCGTCAAAGGGATAAGGCTCTCTTGGTTAGCTGCCGCGAGTGCATAGGTTCCATTTTACGGAGTGGATGTGGTGGAGGGCGGGATTGTCGTGCAACTTTCACGTCTCGTTATCTTTCTTCTTGCCGTCTAGATCGTCTTGCTTAGCCCCCGGCAGAGTCGTCCTCTTCGTTGTTCACGTTCCATTATCGTCGGCGCGTTCTTGTTCCGTACACATCGAGTACGCCGCTCTTGTGCGAGGCTTGTGTAAGCATCGTCATATTGTGGTTTCGCAAATCGTGCTAGTCGCTATGATAGTCTCCTCTAGTAGTCCCTCTCCTGTGGACGTTGAGTTAGGCTGTTGCTTTGCTCGATTTGGTGCGATAGAATTCCGTACGTCTCAATGATGTAAAATCTCAATACTTTATCGGCTAATTGCCTCGGCATTGTCATTTGTGTTGCCATTCGGCAGACGCCGGCAATTGTTTACCTGGTGTCGTAGTTTCAATTACCTACAAGCTCCTGGTTGCTTAACGAAGGAAATCTGAAAAAACAAAAACAAAAAGTGATTCGAGAGCCTTTAATTGTCCCCCGTTGCGTTCTGTTTTCTGTTGCGAACTGTTTCGCAAGCTGCGAGCTCGTTGCCCACTGTATAGGCAAGAAGCTGTGCCCGTTTGTTTGGGGTGTCTTAGAAGCGGTTGCTGCCTGTTTTCCTTTATAGCTTATAGGGTTGGCTTTGCACACCTCGCGTCGTTTTGTCTCATTAGGCGAATACGCTTTGCCTACTTGATACCTAACTGTTCTCGACCAACTTGAGTGCAGCAGAATTAGCAAATGCATAAAAATGAAGGTGCGAGCAAGAATTTCGAAGAGCGCGCTTTACCTTATAACGTTTTCGCGGTATAAGGTACGTAGGTATAATGTTACCACTCCTGCTATAGCCCTATATTGGGCTGCAGTATATGCAAATATGTACGTGCGCCACGTGCATGTTTACCCAGAGCGCGCGCATTTGGCGCCTGACTGCTGGGGCGGTGCGGTGGAACAGGAACATTGTGCCGAAAAACCGCTCAGCAGGCGGAAAGTGCACCCTCCGGAACACCGGCCGCGTGTTGCTCGCCCATTGTGCGCCGCTAATTCTGCCTCCGTTCTCTGGGTCAACTTTGGTCGGACTTCTTACTGGCTGGCTCTTCCTCTGCCGCCGTAGCTCCTATATAGTTGGCCAACGCGACCCATATAGCATTCGGCGAAATGCACAACATTATCGAGTCGGAGTAGCGGCGCTCTCCCTTTGCGTGTATCTTGTGTATTGTGTGTGTTTTGTGGCAGACAAAAGCATCGCCTTATCGGGGAAATATTGTTCTCCGAGGGAACTTCTCCCCGTATGCGTGACCGTGCAACGGCGGCGTAGTTTCTTCTCTTTTTTTTTTTCGCAGAAGTCGATACGAGGCAACCGACCACCATAAAGGCGTGTTGCGTCGTGAACGCCGGACCGGTCGAGAGAGAGAGAGAGAGAGAGAGAGAGAGGGAGGGAGGGAGGCTGGCTGTTCTAACGGCGCGCTGTCGCTCGGAATCCAAGATCGCGCGCACGCAGTCCCTCGCGTGCGGCGACTTTGTTTCGACTTTGCCCGCATCCTCCGCTCGTCCCTGCGGGCCGAGGGGAAAGCGAAACGCGTACGCGGCAAAAATGGCGCAAACGCGAAACGGAAATGGCTCGGACAGCTCTGCAAGATGGCATTAATCAATGTGCGCTCCTTTTCCATTTCGTCCCAGCGTCGCACAGAGCGTTCGTGCGTTGGCTCCTAGGCGAACTGGACTCATTAGGAGAGTAATTAATGCGGGCAACTCGCGCGCGGCGCGTGGCACGCTCGGTCGCCACGCGGCTGACGTGTCCGCTCTCGTTCGCGATGCGTGCGACGCTGATGCGAGCGGATAGGAGGGAAGGGTCGAGGTGCGGGAGGGATACTGAACTCGCGGCCAGCCCAATTTCTCGGGGCGTTCGTTCTTTTAGCTGGTTCACTTTCGTTGGTTGACCGGCCTACCGAGAGTCGTTGCTGTCTGTGCCCGCACATAGCGAAGGCAATTGATTGGTATCTCATCGCGAGTTTCCTATGGAGCGTCGGAGAGATTCGCGAGCGGTTCGTACATTATGAGAAGGCTGCGTTCTTTGTGATTCGCTGCCGGGAGATCTTTACATAAATTGTTACAAGAGTTTCTGGGAAGCTTGAAGTTCCTTACTGAATTATCGACGCCTTCTGCGCGAACAGAAAGTATGTGCCAGTACAGCGAGAAAGTGTGCACATGAAACAGGACTAACTAGTTTGGCAATGAGTAAGCCGACTATACCACTACGTAGTTAACGATGCTGCCGCTCGGTAATTTGACGATGCCATCGAACTGAAGGTGTCTGATGAAGTGCAGAGTGCCCAGGCTGACTTTGACCTGTTTGCTCTCTGAAAGCTACGATTGTCGCACTTGTTCTGCCCAAATGGTGTGCAAGTAAAATAAAGAGAAAACAATAAGATACACTTTTTCGTAATTGCAAAGCTAGTTTTCCTGCGAGGCAATTGGCCCAACTAATGGCGTCGTAGCCGTTTTTGCAAATATTGTGTACAAACACACTTTGCTTGTATTATTACTCTTAAAACGTTGAAGTGGCCCTCGTGATTAAACCGAGCGCACGAGGCAAGCCCCGGCAAATGCAGCTAGAGCGTCGTGTTTATTTGAACGATGACCGGTGGAGTCGGCCAAATGTGCAGTGCAGAGAAGCGCTCTTGCGAATTAGTTAAAATGATTATTGTACTTCGTTGTGTTTGTGACCGAGCGTTTAGTTCACTCTTATTATTCTTATCAATTTGCGGTGCCTAATTTTCCGGTCATGTTTTTGTTCACAGGGGCAGCAGTCTTCAGGATGACCTGGAGATGAGCGACAGCGACGATGAGCAGGTGAGAACTCCTTAAACGCGGTGTCCCAGCGGTAGTAATTACTGACAGGAGAAAGGCGTTTATGTCTGAACTTCTAGACGCAGTTCTCAAGCTCAGCGGTATCGCCCACCGGAAAACATGTCCAGAAAGCGCTGGCCTCCTCTGCGGCCGTGTCTCTTTCAGGATCGAACGTTGCGCAGTCCTGCTTTAGACAAGGGGTGTTGTCGCTTCGTCCGAAGTCTCGGTGGCCCGTGTTATTGTTAACCGAGCACGACGTTTACGCGTGCTCCCGCCCGCATTGGTTTTGCGTGTTTGACGGTGCTCCGTTGGAAAGGGCAGTGACGTAAGCATTGTAGGCGTGACGAGGAGGCAGCCCCGTAAAGGAGCAGATTCAGCCGGGCTGATGGCACTTTTCTTTCCAGATGTGCAGGCCGCTGCTTGCGCCGACAGCGCGTAATTTGCAGTTCCCGCAGGTCTCTCTTTTCCTTCTTTCATGTAATGTTGAATCGCTATCAGTTAAGGAGGCAAGGTCGCCAGGCTATCAAAAGGCTTCGTTCGGTATACTATAGGAAGCTGGGAATCCGACCTGAGGATGTCTTCGACAAAGATATAACAAGAGCATCACGCCACAAACACACGTATAATAGCAAACCGATTTTTACACGCACCATTGTATATAAACGTCCTTTCTTTCTTTATTTTTTTCAAAAACTATTGTCGAGTGTAATGTATTACCGAAAAGTTTTCATTTTCTTATGCCTCCTGAGTGAATTGTGCTGAAGTTGTCCCGCTTTTGTATTATTGTGTATTTTGTTTTATTCTTCATTTTTAATTTCTGAAAATATTAATGCATACGTTCACTGCTTGTACCCCCTCTCCTGCTCGGATCTATAATTCGAATCTAGTTTCTTCTACTCAAGACATCCTAGCGCTGTGGCGTCTCGCACCGTCGCGGCGTGTGTGTATATACTCGCTAGTGTGTACCACCTGCGGCGTTGCCCCAGCAGCTGTGGCAGACAGGTGCCAGACAGCCGGTCGAGAGTTCGGTCCCCCACTGCGGCGACCGCATTTCGGTGGGAGCTGCACGCCAAGGTGCCCGTGTAGTGAAATTTTTCTGCTCGGCAAAACGGTGGTCAAAATAGTTCCCCTCGGAACTACATCGTGCCTCACAGCACAGGTGTTTCTTTTTCTTTTGATAAATAAATAAATAAATAAATAAATAAATAAATAAATAAATAAATAAATAAATAAATAAATAAATAAATAAATCTGACATCCACCGCATATTCTAGCGGTTTTGAGAAGAGCGTCACAGTTTAGCGTTTACGCTGGCATGTTGAAGCAGGCAACCGCCCCCGTTTATGAGACGTCACAGTTTCCTGGCACTACATCAGGGATGCTGTGGTTGTCGATATTTATGATCTGCCTTCAGTAACGTCAGATAATATTGTGCTTTTCAGCCATTGAAACAAGCACAAACCGTTCGCTGTAGAAACTGCTATCTGCTGCTAAACAGCCTGAAGGCTAAGCTTGCGCACTGCTAAAGTTTTATTTCTCCACACCTGAATTAGCTCAACTGTTATGTAGGACTAACTAACGCATTACTTTCGTCATTTCCCCCTATCGTCTGTTCGAAGTGCTCGCTCAATTCAATTAAGATAAAGATCTACTTACAACAACATGCACTAAGTGCAGTATTGAACGCCGCCCTGGCTAGAAAGCTTGTAGAATACAACCTGAGGCATCTTGTATTTTCTATTTTCATTATGTTGGTAGACGTCCGATACACTGATACATGTGTTCTCATGAACGTATAAGAGGAGATCGCGGACGCAAGCACATCTTTATAGCGTGCGCTTAGTGTACCCTCATACCCAATAATTAGCGCAACTGCGCATGCGCAGGACCCAGACTCTTTATACGAAGAGCCGATAGCATCCGCGAGCTCTTTTTCTAGATATACTTGAAATTGCCTTAGGGTTTGGCGCCTTGATAACTTGAATTAGTGTACCCAAATCCAAGCACTAGCGACCGTTCCCTGTGAGTAACTGAAACTAATCACGAAGGCTATGCTTTTGCGAACTACATGCGCCGGAAATGATTGCATAGCCGGAAACGCGTCATAGTTCCTACATTTTAGACGAACACCACCTATATTGAGCTGAGGAGCTCGCTGTGCAGCCACGAAGCACTGCATTTCTTTGATTTCATTTAGCAGTTTGCGAATATTCAAAACTTTAGAATAGCGAATTGAATGATGTCCTATTCGATTCTGCCTTCGAATCAAATAGTCACTATTCGTAAATACGAATATTTTTCGAATAGCTTTGGAATATTTTATAATGTCCATTGTGCGCAATCGAGCCTAGAATTGAGGCAAAATTACGAGAAATTAATCACCGCGGTCATGGTATAGGCATAACAAACTAGAACTTGCGTAGTGTGGGGCAGGTTATGTCGCGCAGGAATCCCGAGTTTACCGGCAATACGGTGATTATTCGCCTTGTCCGAAGAGTTCAATGTATACATACAAACTGTTCGTTTGTTACTGGTGCTGTGTTTGTGTATTTATTAAAGAAGGGTTCAGAACGCGTGATATAATGACAGGAACTCGCTGGCGTTGTGAGTACTAGAATATGAACATTGTTTTGTATTAATTGAGAAGATAGCTCTTCGACATACGATTCAATTTGCATCTGGCACTATTTGATTTGTATTCGATTCGGTCTCAAAAGTTACTATTCGCCATGCCCCTAATTTCATGTTTTACGTTCGCGTTTCCCTTCACTTGTTAAATCGTGCGTGCGTGCAACGCGACAAGATGCGCCGTTGCAGACCATTTCCCAACAGCGAATGCGCTGAATGAGTAAACGCCGTCTGTCGTTATCGCTCGGGGCTCGGGCATGACTCTCCTCGTGTACGGCGTGCTCTCCGCGACCGCGCCAGTTGACGAAACACGTACACTGGCCGCGCGAAAGACATTGGGAGGGGGAAAAAAAAAAACTGCAATTTGAGAGGGTTAGCGCGGCGTCTGCTCGGGCGTTTTCGGGTCGTGTTGCAAAGAGCTATGTGTTCTTTTTGTTAGCCTATGTGTTCGTTGCGGTTAGGTCATCGCGGGTTGTTTTCGCCGGCAAGGCTAATTGCTGGAGTCTGCGGCGAGCCTTCAGCCGCTCGGTTTCCTTCCTGTGCGCGCTCGTCTCGGAGGCTGCCATTATTTACCTTGTTATTGCGGGTGGGCTGTAGCGCTGCTGCTCCTCTTGTCGAACGGCCGGTCTGCGTCCGCGGTGTCGGTTCAGTGGCGACTCAGGACAAGGACCTTGGCTTGCGACTCCGCATTAGCGGGGACGCGGTCAGTTGGGGGACTACCAAGGAAGCGGCTACACGAAACTCCCTTGGCTTACTTTGGGTAGACGGGCCCCGCATGGACCAACTCCATAGTGCCCTAGTCGCGTCTGCTCCTAATGACAGTTTGTTGAGACGGGAGAATTCGGAAAATAAACTCGTTCGAACGCCAACCTCACTACAAGTATTCTTTATAGATATTGGATTATACTCCGCTCGACGCTTCGCCTCGGCTCGAGAGAGTGAAGCGTCGCAACTGCAGTCCCCCGGCGCGCTTGTCGGCGACACCCGAGCTAAAGTTTCGCAGCCGGGGGCCACTTTCAGAATGTGTTCAACTCGTCGGCAAGTCCTATCCAAGGTTGCAAAGCTATCGCGCGAGTGACAGTTAGTTGTCGTGTAACAAAATAAATTACGCTTGGGTGAAACGTTTGTCGCTCGACAGCCGGCACTGTTGCGAAGCTTTGTAACCGTGAGTAAAATTTACCCATGGTTGAAATTCTTCGTTCGAGCGGGCTCAGTCGGTGTTAGCCCGAAGTCATAGGAGACGTGTATGATTGATTTAAAGGTCGCCGAGATGGATCTTCTATAGTTCAGTTGACGGGCCGCCTGATCGAGTTTTGGAGCGCTTTATGACAGTAACAGTGGCGATTGTGTTGATCTTGTTTTGTTTTCATTATGTCATATTTCGTCATAGATAGATGTTTCATTGTATTAAACGCGATATAACCTTGCGCAAAGAAGCGAAAAAAAAAATAATAATGAATCCGTGAGTGTACTTTTTTCATCCTACGCCACCTTAGCTGTTCTGGCAAAGCGCCACCGCATATCATTGCCGTTCCGGCTACCGCGCAAACGGCGCGCCTGGCTTAGGGCCGATTTACGCTCGAGCCGCCCATCGCCGCAAGCCGCACCGCATGCGTGCGGTCGCGCGAAAAATTGCACGTATCAAACACTTGTGCACAAATTTCGGTTTACAATGTGTAATGTATACACTGTGCACACAGTATAAATGGTAATTTGTGCACAAGTGCTGGATAAGTGCAATTTTTCGCGCGACCGCAAGCGTGCGGTCGCGCGAAAGATTGCACGTATCAAACACTTGTGCACAAATTTCGGTTTACAATGTGTAAGGTATACACTGCGCACACAGTGTAAATGGCAATTTGTGCACAAGTGCTGGATACGTGCAATTTTTCGCGCGACCGCAAGCGTGCGGTGCGGCTTGCGGCGATGGGCGGCTCGAGCAATCGGCCCTTATCCGCGCCGCCCCTGCCAAAGGCATGCTCGACGCAGATCGACCGACTCGCGCGCAGAGCGGTGTGCGCGGTGACGCTATGCTGAAACTGCTAAACACCTGTTACATGTACGCCAACACTACAGCAAGGAATTCATGTTCTCCCTCAAATCCAAGAGCGTGTAACGATTACGGACAGCTGATATCGCAGCCCAAGGAATCTTGATTTACTGGTATGAGGAAAGATTGACAAAGCAAAATAATAAAGTTACGGACATCGATGAGACATCGCATCATGGTAGTATAGTGTGTATTGTTTAAACGCATCTCCCGTGAGACTGGATGCGTTCAGGCTAGTTACGTTGATGGTGCATTCAGCCTTTGGCGTGTATGCTGTTTACATACATCTGGTATTTTGTGTAGGATTAGGTTTAAGTTGTGTATGTTCTGACCTTTGCAAGTGGCCGTTCGGCATTTGCACCGCCGAAACGAAAGAACAGAAAAACGGTTTCTTCAGTCAGGGCTCGCCTTGCGAACTTCAGCGAGCGAGCAGGAGCGAGTCGGTGCCGGTGAGGCGAAAAGCCGCGACGTCCCGACTTCCTATAAGGCAGTGCTCAACCAAGCCACGTGGGCCTCCTATTGCATTATTCGGCAGTGTGCTCTTGTCGGCTGAGTTTCGTAGCGGCCCATTCATTTCCGCTTAGTATTTAGCGTAGCTGATTTGAAAACAGCATCGCCAAATGCCCCCACCTCAGCTATCCTGTTCGGCAGGGCATCCGGAAACCGGCCTTGTGAGGTCCGAGCAGAACGTGTGTAAACGCTATCGCTTTCTGCGGTGCCATTGTTGAAACGCCTGAGGCCGGTATACAATTATGAAAGCAGCTCGCCTGACAAGAATTGTCTCCGTAGTGTGTGTACTATCGCCGTGCGCTTGTTGTCCTTGCAAGGAGCGGTTTAATTTAGTTGTCATAATTGAGGACGAACCGACGTCTTCAATTCACTGCTTGCCAGTTGTTGGTGAGGCTTCTTGCGATGCGTCATCGCATTTTCTAAATTAGTTTTATATGTGGATCGACTCCCCCCCACCACCACCACCACCATTTTCTTTTTTTTTTCTTTTCAGGAGCCACCATTTCGCAAGACGTCGTCCTCGCTCGGTTTCTCCATATCGAAGAACCCGTGAGTTACATCTCAATCATTCATCTAATCGATCACGCATCTTGTGTCGAGCGCCTTAGTGAAATGGTATCTATATTGTGCGAATTCGGTGGTCGATAAGTATCTTTTATTTTATTTGCTTAGTGCATATGATATATTAATCTTGACAACCTGCGTGAAATTATTACATTGTTTGCTAGGGTGTTGCAAAAGTCCTACTCACAAAGTGGTATACGGGAGAGTAACGTCCGATACATAAATGTTTTTATCTTTTAGATGTACTATTAGGCGCGCTTTACATGATTGTAATATTGCATTTTATTGCCGGGTTGTATAATTTAAAATTACGTTTGTTGTTGCTTTTTTTTAATTTTCAATAATTTTTCTAGAATGTGACATAAATTGAAAATTGGCTTCCAAGAGATTTGAACTCGTACTTTTAAATGCAAGGAACCTTACGAAGATACTTACAGTGGTTGCCGAGAGAAAAAATTTCTTCGATTCCATGCACTTAGCTCCCGAGGAAGACCAGCGCGCCTGTGCGTGAATGGGATATAGATAGAGGAACAGTAATATTTGTTAGGTGCACAAACTTTGATTTCACTTCGTTCATGTTGTTCGAACGTTGCGTTCAGTCAGCCTTTCTTTGTTTATCGCCGTTGGTTTTTAGTTCGCCGCGCCGGAAACGCACGTCATTTTTCTGCTGACCGACCGCATAACACACCCTGTGAGGTTATATCGTCTTCACTCTTTCTTTTGAAGAATGGTTTAATTGTAGTGCGAACTTTTGTAATAGCTGCTTGCCTTTAATCTGAGATTCTGACCGTGAAAGCTTTCTCTCTTTCGGCTACGCACATTCGCGTACAAGTTGGTTGCACTGCACTGACATTCTGTGGCCTACTATGTGTAGCCCGTTTGAACGTCAGTGCGAGGCTTTTCGTCCCGCGTCGCTTGCTTGCTGTTGCCGAGCATGGCGTGCAGCGAAGTTTCGCATCGTTTCGTCAGCTTTGCATGGGCGCGGGCAACCACTGTGTTGACGAGTTAAGTTGCACCTGGGATGGAATCGCGGCTACAAAGCGATCCGCTTCTCCCCGTCAAGGACGAGCGGACGCGGGGCGCCGTCTCGCCTGATGGCCGGCGGTACTCTCTTCCGCACCTTGTACAGCCCGGCGTTGCACCTTATTTTGTTTTGTTTATCTTGGGTTAGCCCTTTCGCCATAATTGGTTCCCGCGTGCGCGATGCCGCTGCTGCAATCGCGTCTTTCCCAGGGCGTTCGCTCTCTACGTCGGCGGCGCTGGCTTCCGGTGATTGGCTCGCGGAAGAGGCCAATCAGTGTTTCGATGAAGCAGGATGCTTCTTCTCCACGCGGCACTTCGCGCGCGAGAGAGGCCGCCGAGGCAGCTCTCGAAACTCCCTGCGACTTCCTGAAGCATTTGGAGACTTGCTTGCGGAGGCTAGACGGGGCAAGTGGAGCCCGCCTCCTGAAGTCATGGGTTCGCGGCACTGAAATATTTCTATCTCGACTATTAATGAACCGATTTGAATTTTTTCTTGCTGCAGAAGAACGTGCCACAGAGGGCGCGTAACAAGTTCCAGCGTGTAACCTAAATTTGCTATGAGTACATGCCTAATGGCCGGTCGTCTATCTGAGATGGCACCAGCTGGCGCCACGTTGTACACAAACTGACAAAATAGTTCGCTTATTTGACGTCGCCTGTTCCTGCGGCGAGCGTCGGCGTTGCCCCTCGTAACCAAGCGAACACGGCGAATGATGAAATCGAACGCGAAGCGCCGCGGGAGATGAAAGACGGTGACAGCGGAGAGCGCCAGGGGGAAAGTGGATGAGGATGATGCAGCAGAATCATGAAGTGGAGGGGAGGCAATGGCGAAAGCGTGAGAAGAAAAGCATAGTGCCGCGCAAGACGGGCTTTGCGGGAACGATGGCTACGAGATGGCACAAGAGTAGCGCGCATCGTCTGTATGGGAACAAAGCGCTGCATGAGCGGAGGTCTTTCTGCGGCGGCTGCCGTGAATCGCGACCGCGCGTCACCCACGGGCCGCCTATCGCGATCTCCCGATTAACGAAGCAGTCGCGCCACATTTCGCTCCTCTTGCAACGTGCCGCACGAGACAGATTGTCCGCGCCAGCCAATATCGTGAAGCGAAAACACGTATACAGCTGCGCTCAAATTTCGATGTAGGGAGTATCGTAATCGTCGGTGAACAATTTTTTTTCTTGCACTAACTAAACGAAAGAAAACAAGGTCGTTCGGAAATAATGACTTTCTTTAATTCACTCAATAATAATAATAATAATAAAAAAAGAACAGTGGCCTTTCTATTTCGCTTGTGCTGCAGGCGATGACTAGAAGGAAAACAACATCGTGCCTATCGGTTAGGACCGAATCCACGGCCTCCGTGTGCCGCCTCCACCCTCCTTGCGATTCCGCTATGCCTATGTTCGGTTTCTGTGTCGATAGTCCACTGCACACAGCAAGCCCCTAATTTTATTCGTTTTCAAATGTTTGCTCTCCCTTAACGTTCGCGTATCGATCGCGTCCTTCGTGGGCACGGCTCGCGTGTCCACCCGGCGGCGAGCCGGTTGCGCCGCTCGCGGTTACGACTCGGGCGCTGTTGCGTCATGCCCGCGTCGGGTTGCGCTGGGTCATTACACAAGAGGCTGCGGGAGGTTGTTAGCCGTCTGACTCCACTAATCTAAGCGGAAACAAACTGCGGCGGCAGCGAATGGCATTGCAGTGGGGATTAACTTTCTTGCTGGTGTCAGCCCGAAACGTGCTGACATTGGGGCGCCTGTTTAGCGGCGTCAGGGGCCGAGAGGAAGCGTGGGGCAGACGGTACCTTGGCCGGTCACATCGCGCCTTATTAGGGCGCAGCGAGTGAGGTCGCTTTACCAAATCGGTGCGGGAAGTCGCGCTACGCGCTTGCCATTTCGTACTAAACACCGCCTCACTACACTTATCACGGGAATAATATAGGTCCTTCCCCTTAGCGAAAATGACAGCAGCCTAGGGGAGCTCACTAACGAAGGAAAAGAAAACGCTAAAGAAAGCCGTTTCGGCTGCCGTCACTTTGTGCACCATACGTGTTTGCGGCCATCGACAAACGGACATCTGTATGTGTTCTAGCACATCCCTGTCTCTTCAGTAGCTGTCGACGCGAATCAGCGTGGCCGGACGCGTCCCGACGTCGAAGGTCTCGACATTGGTATCTGCGGCGTGTGGTGTTGTACGTGTTATTTCGGGTAATTCGCCATATTCGGGCCACGGCCGCACTGTGTGAACGTGTTGACCATAGCGCAACCCTCTTACATTGTTGCCGCTACGAGCGCGTGCTCTTGCGCAGCGCAGGGGCGACGTACGAATGGTGACTGCGTCTTGAGAATCAGTTGTACGCTGGCGGTCCGCCGATACCGGGGACGCCCTCGTTGCGCCGACGCGTGTTTTTCCTTCCGTTACCTGCGTCCCGAGAAAAAAATCACCCGCCGCGTAGAAACTCGATAACCGGCGCCCCCTCCCCTTCTCTCGTTCCGCGAGCCGTCATAAAACGCTTCGGCGCCGTCGAAGGACGGCGCCGAGAAACATTCTTTGAGGAAGCCTTCTCCCTCCTCTTCCCACTTTCTTCGTCTTCTCGTAGCGTCTCCCAGTGACCTGGTCACCCGTGTGCCTGCCACGTCTGATGCTACTGCAGCCTTGACGAAATGCCAGGCAGTGGCACATGCCATTTGCAGACTTACCTCAAAACTTTTTACAGATATTATATAAGATAGTGCTGCTGTAGCCTTGCAGCATAAGACACAATAGATCAGAATGTTCTACATCTTTTTCAGCCAGTGGAAGTAAGCAAATCTGGCATAATAATAAAGTCACACTGAGAAGTTTACTCCAGCTCCCAAGATCCATTGTCTCAAGGCATTAACAACATGCATTTGTGGTTTTGCCCCACTCTGCTGGCGTTTGTAAATATTTCTTTTCTCTGTGGCTTCTTTTATGATTGCAGATCTTCTCCAAATGAAAGCATCCTTCAGCCGCCATCTCTTGTTGAGAAGATGTCATCATCAGAGTCAAGCTCCAGCGACTCTGATGACTCCTCCTCTGCATCAGGCTCGGGAAGTGACTCGGAAAGCTCGGACAGTGAAGGCTCTGCTCCAGAGACAAGCAGAGAGGTGGGCTTGGGCACCGGCCTCCCATTGCTTTTTATACTGGCTGTCTGAAAAATACTGAAGGTAACCTCTGCTAGCTTAGCATTAACCATTTTTTTGTTACTTCCTTGTAGTATGCTATGGTAATGCAAAAGGTCCTTACCGTAAAGTACTACACAGCTGTCCATAGGCATGTTATCACCTATGCCCATTTATTAGACATTGTATATGACACTGCACATTTCAAGCGAACACTGTTCTCGGGGCACCTCCAACTGATGCCACCCTGCTGTTGTCAGAATGGGCCAATATGCTTTCAGGCTGCAGAAAACTAGTGTGTACAGGGAAAAAAAAAAAACTGTTAAAGAAGACTTTATTTAATATCGGCTAAAAAAGCTGTCCTGCTTGTCTGATTTTAACAAGGGCTGACTATGTTGCTGTCCTCCAGGGAGTGTCTTCTTTTCTTATGCAGCCAAGCACCCAGAGCTGGAAGCTTGCTGACCTCATTGAGAAGCGCAGCTCTCCTGCGGGTTTGGGAGCTGGCTTGGCCCCCATGGGTCAGCAATCGCGAGCCGAGGATTCCCTCGTGGATGAGGACTCCTTCACGCCCATCCTCTCCCAGTACCCGAACAGGGATGCCGACCTCGGCCTCATGCTCAAAAGGTCTGTACTTTTTCAGTAGTGAATGTTTTCCTGGCTGGCTTGTTTATATGCAATGCGGAAAACAGAGATTCCTCAGACGTGGCTTCAAAGATTGCGTCATGCTGGCTTTGCTTTCATCGTTGCAGCTATGAAAAAAACTCAGCCATGTTTTCTTCATTTTTCTTTTTTGTTATATCGTCACATGTGCTCTTTATGATGCCTTCATAAATCATTGGAAAGAGTGTATACATAACATGATTTGCATATTATGTACTTTGATAAGTTTGATGATACTAGCATACTTTCAACTCTAGTGCAATGAAATGTATCATATGTAGCACAATTTTGTGGTTGTTTGATCAGCGTTTAATAGAACTTGCAGCATTTCTGCACTAGCTAGTGGACAACAGTTACATAGTATGAAGGTAACACGATAGAGTGTGTCCCAAAATGCCAGCATTTTTTTTATCACATCTGCTGCTGGTATGCTGTGAAGGCTATGTCGCTAAATGTGATTTAGTGAGAACACAAGCTCTTGTTGGCTCCAAGCTGTCAATGCATGTATTCTTTTCATCCAAGGCATTTGAGAAAATACTCTGTTACAATGTCTTTTTCTTCCTGGTGCTTGAATGTGTGGGTTGCAAAGAAAACTAAATCATGCCAATTTTCTTTTTTTATTCACTGTGTTCATTTTGGGATGTTTGCAACATCGAATAAACCTGTATGCTATGCAGGTACAGGGGGACTAGAAATGCGAACAGCAGAGCACGCAGCCTGGGAGCATCATGCCATGCTCTCTACCAACCAGTTCCAAAAAGCTAGGCCCCTGGTGTGGTTAGGCCCTAGATTTAGATACTTCACATATGCGCAGCTTTTGAAACCTCCGTTAGGCCGCGTTCCGTGGAGTGCCACATGTGGCTGCTGGACAAGCTGCTTGCACATGCGCGTTGAAAGCCAAAGGCGGGGCCCTGCGGTGTATTGTCTGTTACTGTGACGGCATGCACAAAACCTCAGCGCGCCTGCGCAAGTATAGTTCTCCTGGTGGCTGCCTGTGGTGTGCCGCGGAGCACGGCCTTGCACTCATGTTCTTCTCCTAAGAGTGGACGACCCTTTATGTGCTAGTTTCTAAGATTATATGAATTGCACACTAAGTGCTGTCTATCACCATCAAAGTCAAAAGCATCGTCATTTAGAGCTTGATTCTGGCATACATGCAACTCTATAGGTAGAGGCTAAAAGCAGAGGCACATACAAATTTTACAGCTGCTTTTAATGGCAAATCTGCTGTGTAGCTTTTGTCAGAATACTAAAGGTTGTGAGGTTGCATTTGTTTAAGGAAACAATTTACAATAGTGAAATACCGGCTGTATAAAGCCAGATGTCAGGAAGAAACAGGTTAGTCTTAGCAGTACTTTCTGATTATAAGGCAGAATACTGCAAATAAATTATGCCAGCATGCTTATGATGAACAGTATGCTCAGACTCAACATGAGTAGAGAACATGAGCAACAATATTTTGTCCTTTTTGAGGGTTGGAACACAGCATCTGACTTCCACATTGTCTTGCTTTTCAGTCCCAGCCCACAAGGCCTGGACCTGATTCGCTCCCCTGTCACGAAGCCGTCAAATTTTCTTCTTTCCCCGGTGCACTCAAGCCCATCCCGGAGTCCACCGCCCTTGACCAGCCACGCAGGGGCGGCTCCACGTAGTCCGTCACCTCCGGACCACCAACCTGCACCTCTGACGGCGAGTGTAACGGCCGCTTTGTCTGACGACGAAGGTCCTTGCCAGGTGCAGAATGGCAGGATAACCATGAGGCTAGGCAAGCAGCAGCCGACACAACCCAAGTCAGAACCTGAGCCCCCAGCTACCAAGCAACAGCCAGAGCCAATAAAGCGGTCATGGCCATCCAAGGCTGCCAAGAAAGAGACTAGTCCCAGCCTGGCCCCACCCCCAAGGAACAAGACACCTGTCACCCCAGTCCTGCCTGCAAAAACTGAACCGGTGGAAGGCGATGTCACGGCCAGGGAACCCACGCCCATTGGCATTACTCCAGCAGTCAATCGGACGACTTCAAAGCGGAGTCATTCGGACCGCTACAACGAAAAACGTTCCAAAATTCACAAGCCACGCTTGGTGCTGTCTGACTCGTCCAGTGATGATGAGGCACCGCCTCCTCCATCGGCTGTGGGGAGGCTGTCCTCCAGCGAGGACAGCAGAGTTGATCAACGAACTTCCGCCAAGGCTGCGCCATCGCGTGTTCGGCCACCAAAGCCATCCCGTGGTGATTCTAAAGTGCACAAGGATGAGCTGGTTGTACCCAAGAGGGAAGGGATGGGCATGCCAAGGACTCCTCCTGAACCTCCGTCACTGTTGTCTCCCATTGGGCAGCGCAGTGGCAGTGAAGTTCGGGACAGTGCGCCTGCCTCATCGGATAGCATGGTTGTCTCCATTGCCTTAAGCCGCCTCCTTCGGTTGCCTGGCCAGCTAGTGAGGCAACAGCCGTCTCCATCCCTCTCAAAAGAGCACCCGTTGGACGCAGGGCCGGCTGTGCTTAATCAGAAGCCCGATGTGTCAAAGCATAACTTGTGTAGTAGTGCAGTGTCTTCCCCAGTGAAGGGCAAGTCAAGCTCGAAAAGGAAAAGTTTGCCGGACGAGGACAGGGGAAGCAGAGAGCAGGAAAAGAAGCGGAGGGTGTCAACTAGCTCCAGTGGCTCGTTACGAGTCAAGAGAGAGTGAGTGAGAGCCTGGGATGTGATTGCTGTAGTGTGGTTCTAATGTCACACACTGAAAGTGCTAGAGCCAGTTTATGAATATTTGTAGTCGAGGGCACATGCCTGAATCGTTTTGAGTGCAGTGACTCAGCCTCATTGCACCCACTGACAAAAGCTAAAATAATCTCTGATGCTTTCTTGACCAGCTGTTTGTTGCTGCAGGAAACACGGTATTATATTACTTGCACAAAGTTAAAACATCTTGAATAAATCAGACCAACTCTGTGTTAGCTGTAATGGTGGCTTTGGAAAATGCTCCTTCTATGGCGATTCATGGTGTACAGTCGACTTCCACGAATTCGACCATGATGGTACGGACGATATTGATAGAATTATCTGGCTGGTTGAATTAAACAAGATGCAGAGGGAATTGCAAAACACACCGCTGATTCATTCGGCAGTATTTGGCAGATCTTAGCCCGCCCCTGTATCAAACGCGTGTCCGTTTTCTGTGTATCCAAAGTATAAAACTAGCATAGCAATACCGTTAAAGCGCCTAAACAAAGTAGAACTCTAACGTGCACCTGACATTTAGCAAGAAAAGTGGGCAACGGACTGTGTCCTTGCCCTGTGGCGTTCGGTTTCCTAAAGTCGGCTTTGCTGCAATACAGCTGTTTTGCGGCAAAGCATACAAATTTTGCGAATGCGGTTTCTGGTTCAGTTTTTCTGGAGGAAAATAAAGGTACGCGTTAGAATCGGGTAAATACTGTAATAAGGCGGTTGTGAGCTACTATTATTGCTTGCAAATCATCCTAGGGCAGACTAACAATAGGCATTTTTGACAGGAGGTTGACGTGTGTTCAGCGCATTCGCCGTCCCTTGAGCTGTGCTAAGACAGATGCTGCCATTAAAGGGGTCGCTTTTCTGGTCATTTAGGGGTCAGGCGCTTGCATGCTGACTGGTAAAGTTCAAATTACCCAGTGAAGGCCAATTCTAGGATTGAAGTAACGAAAATTTGGTCGCATAGAAATTAAAGGGCGCTGGCTGGAACCTTTAGTCGGGTTCAAAATAATCGAAATATTGAATTAACAGCAGCAAAATTAATGGAAGTCTGCTCTTTGGGCTCACTGAATGTATGCGCCAGTGATTCAGAATTGGCAAAGGTTTGCATGCCATAATGGTTTTCCAAGTTGCTTTGCTGTAGCCAGTAATGTGTCACATTGGTAAGGGGATCAAGAGTACATGCTGGCTGGGCAGGAGGGTCTTCAGAATGCAGCGTTAGTTGGATTATCTGTGACACGACAGCCATGCACACTGATCGTTTCCCATGTGGATATTGTGCCGTGACATCACGACACAGTATCCTCCTGAGAAACAAAGCCGAAATTGGTTCTAGGATAGCTGTTATGTTAAATTATTTATGGTGCTATGAGGCTTGTCACTATTTTTCTAGAGCTTGGAGGTCTAGGACCTTCATTTAAGACTCAAAGAAATAGAATATTCATAAATATCATGTCAGTACCCCAGTTAATACTGACTCAAATGAAGCACCATATGTACTCGTGGAAAGGCCGCCCTCGTGTAAGAGCCGCAGCCCCACTTTGGAGGACAAAATTTCGGGGAAAAGTTTTGTTCTGTTGCCACTAGGTGACGCTAGCTGCTTTTCAGTCGACGCCGCTGCGCCATTATTTCTTCATATTGCGCGTCATCTCTGCTGTGTTGGCAGTGTTTCCAGTCAGATCGGTGGAATTTCGCCCCTAGAGAAGGGAGCCCTGTTTGGGTCGGCGCTGGCCAGGGACGATGGGCCAGCATCTGATGTCGTTTACTCCAGCGTTATGTCATTTGTGCCTCTCTTACCCTCTGCTACCGTTGCAGAAACAGTATGAACCTCTAGCAGGCCATCATCGGCCTGATTAGTGTAAGGGCCGCATGCAGCAAAGTTTCTAGAAAGAAGGTGCAGCCCTTGTACAAGTATATACGGCAACTGAGTGTCGTTTGTAACCTAGTGCCGATATTTTTTGTGTTCTGATTTACTTGTTATTGATGGTCAGTCATGTAACTCTCTAAATATTGGTTTTACTGCCAATGTATCAGTGTATTAGTCCACAAGTTCAGATCACCTTTTGAAGCCTGTGAGGCAGTTAATCTGGCCAGTTTACATCTTCCTCCCTAGCTCTTTCTCTGGCTCTAGAAAGTCCATGAAAGTTTAAAAAGACTGACATCATCTCATCTTGATCGAGTGCATCATCGCTGTGGCTTTTGAATACAGTCAAAGCTGGATATATTGAATCTGAAGGGGATAACAAGAAGGTTCGATATATAGGTAATTCAATACATACAATAAAAATTTTATTACAAAAATTTTCAAACGGATTTTACGGCTGTTTTTCTACACAATAATTCGTTATATGTAGGTTCGATATATGCAGGTTTGACTGTACACTGCAAATTAACAGGCACCGGGCATAATATGCATCAATTTTTTTTATTTCACATAGCTCTGAAAAAAACATTGCTTCAAAATAGAGACTGCACCAGAAAAAGAAATGCTTTTTAGTTTTTAAGCGTTCTCTGACAAAATCTACACTTCAAAACTGAAACAGTATCCATCAAATCATTACTTAAGGCGTTTATAAGTATTTTTTTCAATACTATCGATATCCAGGGATCACTAAAGAGAGTATTGGTTGTGTGATGTGCTCATGGTGCACTTCATCTAGTTGCTAATATTGGTGATTATAGCAATAGAGGTAGGGAGGCAGTTTCACTTTTTTGTAGTGCATAGTGTGAATAAATAAAAGCAGGTACAACTGCAACATGGCAGTACATGATATTGAACTCACTGTCATTATGCACCAGTAGCCAAAATTACACAAGGTTTGTTTTACTCCTGCTGTTATTAGTAACTTGGTTATGATGGCACGGAACCTGTCAGTCCTTGTAGTAGTGAGTAGTAGTGATTCGCTAAAGCAAATTTCGCCAGTATAGTTCAAAAACTACTCTTAAGTGTCTCCCTTGAGGTGCTAATTTTGTTTGTTTGTTTTTTTCCTTTGCACAATTTTTTGCCACAGGTCAGTTGAACTGCCACGGCCAGATGATGAATCGGAGAGCCGGCAAGAGTGGCCAGAGCCTCTACGCTCATGTGACAGCCCAAGCAGTTTGAGTTCATACTCAAGTCAGCGGAGTGGCGCACGGCAACACCGTGGGCGCCCCTCTTCATCCAGCAGGAGTCGCTCTGAAAAAGGCTCAGCGTCTCGGAGAGAGACAACGCCTTCTAGTGAAAAGTCCAAGAGGCACCACAATCACCACCGGGACAAGAAAGAGTCATCGGGCTCAAGAACCCGGTCCCACTTGGATGGGGCGTCATCGTCGAGCAAATCTCGGGCCGCACCTGATGATCCAAGCTCCGACCCCAGCGCCATGGCAGGCAGCACAGATGTCGTTTCTTCTAGTCAGGTGAGAGCCCCTGTGTTCAGGTCTATTTAGTATTCCTGCACTGGTTGAATTGCTCACATCACATTTGTTTGTTCATTGTAATTTTTATGCAGAATTCAGTTTACATAGTTGGCATGGAGCTCATGCCACTGCTTGTGCAAATGCGGAAAAAGTGCAGTGAATTGCATTTGTGTGCAGTTAAAAAAGCTGGCATGTTTCCTTCAGTGGGAGAATGAATTATACTACCCGTTTTTATGTGAATCAGTTGAGAAAGTTAAGTGGTGGTGGCCATATGTTTAGCATGACAAATTTAGGCCAACAATTGCTCCATCTTGGGTGTCGTTACACTGTATTTAAAAAATAACGGTTCAAAGAGTCATTGTCACTATGAATACACAATGTAGATGTGGTACTTCCTTACAATTAATTGCATTGGGCCTTTCCATAAACATTAGGTGTTGCAGGCCTACACGCGGAATGCCCCTTTCTTCTATGCCCTCAAAGAGTATTGAGCTTTCAACATAGTAGCATGGCTAAGGTGCACTGCATCACTGTTGGAAGAGCAAAACTAAGCAGGGGCATATGTCATGGTAAATAGACATGATGGTGCTTGAGCAGACCAAGTTGTCATAGGTCACCACAGAAGAGAATCTTTTTTCGACACAGTTGCTTGACACAATTGCCATGCAAGCCATGTGTCTGGCCTGGCAGAATTTAGTGTACAATTGACTGTAATTAATTTAACCTCAACAAAAATAACGGAATCGGTCTAGCTATATGGCAGGTCGAAATAAAGAGGTAGAAAGACATCTGAACACACCGATGCTTCGTTTGGCATTATTTGCTTGATCCTAACACACCCTTGAACATAACACTCACTCGGTGTTTTAGGGGTTCATAGTATAACATGCAGATCTAGTACGCTCATATGGCTGTTCACTAAAATCAAGTCCCTAGGCTATTGTTATTCGTCGAGCTTGAGTCGTGTGCTTTGACTTCATATGCTTAATCTTGTTTATGTTAAAACATATTCGATAACTTTAGGGTGCATTCCAAACTGTTTTGCAGGTGAATTCTTGGGAAGGGCTACTGTCGAGCTCGGATCAGAGCGAAGTGCACGGGCATGAGACACCCGGTAGCCGCATGGGATCGCTGGGCAGCGGGGGGATGTCGTCGGCCATGCCGGTTGGGACTGGAGGCCTTCTGACGGTGAAGAAGGAGGAGCCCGCCGACGGGCATAGCCAGCGGGGCAACCCATCCCAGCTCCTGTCATACAACTCGCACCGAGAGTGGGAGTCAAAGTAAGTGTTCTGGGCTGCTGCGCCATTGATGCTGAAGGCTCAGCTCATCAATTCGTTTTTGTTGTTGCGCCAGATTAACTGGTACAAATCAGTTGGCACCTTCTGCAGTGGCTATGGCATTCTTCTACTGAGCACAAGGTCGTGGTTTAATTCTCGGCCCCAGTAGCCGCATTTCAGTGGGGGCAAAATGCAAAAACACTCCTGTGCTTAGATTTAGATGCACGTTCAAGAACCTCAGGGGATCTGAATTATTGTGGAGCCCGACACTAAGGCGTTTCTCATAGCCCCAGTGTCGTTTCAGAATGTCAAACCCAATCAATCGAGGTGGGTGGTCAAATGATGGTAGCACTACGGCATTCCTAACTTGTTAATGGCCTTCAATGGGCCATTTTCTTTGGCATTGGCACTGGCTTCAACATTTTCATGGATGATGCTTCTTTAGCTAAAATGCATGCACTAATTATTTGTTGATAGCTGGTTTTGTGGCTACATCAAAGGATGCTGTCTGTGTATTTCACTTTTATGGTCATTGCCAGAACATTTATTGAACTATTGGAGGTGCTCATTTGCGAGGATCAACTTTTATGAGAACAGGGAAAAATTTTGTCTGTTCTTGATAGTTAGATGCAGGGCATCACTTTTGACTACAGTAGAATCGCAATAATATGATCACGCCTGATAACAAATTTCAGGATGGCACAAAACTTTCTAAAGTCCCTACCCAAGTCCATTAGCTCACACATGCTAAATTTTGAAAAGTTGCAAACTGCTTTTCACGCTGCGGCAGATGATGTGAGATGAATATCCTTATCTTGTGAAAGGCACGTCCTTATCAGCATCAGTGAGCAGCTTTGATGCAGCAACTAAAGTTCAAGATAACCAGGCATATCTTGAAATGTTAACTTGAAAACATGTGAAGTGTGCAGCTCGCGGCTGCCAAAATGTGCTTGAGACAAGCGCGCCAGTGATTCAAATTTGCGTCAGCCAAAAGGAATGCTCCCCGCGTGCCACTTGAGTGCAGTAACGAATTGCGAGTCTAGTTCTCCCTTTTGCCGCACTTGCTTTTGTTGCTTTTATTTCTGCATGGAGAAATACAGCACTGCGACTGTCTGAATTTCCAGTCTCTCGCATTTACTTTGCCACCAAGACAACAGCACTGCATCAACGGAAAGCCACGCTCACTCGTTCAGTGGTGCGATAGCACCTCCCGAAGCCCAATTTTGTTTCCGATTTCAAAGACAACACACTGTAAAGGTGCAATTTTCTCAAATTGCTTATTTCTTCTATATATTTTGCCATGGGATAAAAGAAAATCTTAGGATTGTGTGAAAAAATATTGAAAGTCTAATTATTAGACCACTTCATTGCCACGTCTTCTCTCCTTGATTTCCTAATATTTTAAAATGTTTGCTGGTGCTATGAATTTCGGGGGATACAAGTTCCTGCGCTGTCCCCAAGAGATTCATATCAGCGAGATTCTACTGTATTTCTGAAAAGTGACTGAATATTTTGCTTGTCTGTCTTACTCTTCATGTCTGCTATTAGTGGATCCTGAAAAGGTGCTTTCTCCCTAAAATGTGTGCACTTCCTCTGGCATTGCAGAAATGGCAGCTCGGACTACTTTCTGTGTGAGGCCAAGCGGTTGAAACATGAGGCCGATCGGGAAGTGCACCGCACAGCACAGGCGGTCAAGTATTTAGAAGCGGTGCTCTACTTCATCCTAACGGGCAATGCCATGGAGCACGGTCGTGCCGACCCTGAAAATGTGTACCGCATGTACAAGGAAACACTCATTCTCATCAAGTAAGTTAAAGTGCAAACCTGGCTCTCACGTAGAAATAGCCGAAAGTGCAGATGCTCTTGTTTCATAATGATTGTCAATTTGGTCTGTGCAAGGAGGCACTAGCATTTTGCTTTCAGTCCCATGTGTTGATTTCATAAAAGCAGTACTTCAAAGTTAATTGTCTTCTCGAAGACGTGGCACACTGTTTTAATTGGGTTTCTTTGTTTTAACTATGAACCAAGCCTGATGTAAAGCTTGTGTAATATTTGCCAGATTTTGTTCATACAGTTATTCAGTCAGAGCCTATCACTCTGCATTCCACTTAGCAATGCATGTTCTGTAGACCTCCAATGGTGTATGTCATCATTGACATATGCTTGTTACGAGGCCTTTTTAAGCCCATTGTTAACTTGTCCAAGTGATAACTAATGATTTGCATTTACAACACACCATACAAAATTTATACTAAAGGGGCCCTGAACCACCCCCTCGGGCTTGGTGAAATGACATAGTCTGCGGGTAGCGCATGCAGGGCTGCTGTGAACGTCTCAATCGACCCCCTTTTTCTCTGGTACCCCCTTTATTTCAAGTTCGTCTCAGTCAAGTTTTGTTGTCATACGTGGTGCTTGGAGCTCTCAAGCAGATTGCGAAATCACCTTTCTCTTAAACACCGTCTTTTCAACAGAATGCCCTGTCCTCACTCTCTTCTAGATGCACTATTTTGTCATCGGATGCATTATTTCGTCATTCCCTTAGACGGCTGCTATTGGCCGATAGCTGACATCGAGCTGCGGTCGGCTACATGGCGTAGATACTGGGGCCGCCGCGGGGTGCCGCCACGAGTCCACTGGCTAAGCGCGCTGCGGCTCACTGAGGACAACCACGTTTGGCTTATGTTTAGCGTATCGTAGGCACCAAAGGCGGAAATTGTGGCCTCTTTAAAATGAAATTTTAACTATGTGCCACGGTGACGTTCATGAGGCGCCACGATGTGGGCACGCCCCACTGTGCCTTCGCAGCGCAAGGCATTGAAGAAGGAATGGGAGCACAGTGGAGGCCGTGTTTGATTGCCAATAACACCACCTCTGCTGAACGCATTGAAGTACTTCTTGCGGCCAAGTATTTTTGGAATCCCTTTCCCCATTTCAATATAAAGTGGTTCAGGGCCCTTTTAACACTGTTACGCAGAAGGCCGAATGGACAGGACTTAATGTAAGCAAGAAAACAACACACGACACAGGTGTCGTGTGTTGTTTTCTCGCTTAAGTTCTGTCCCTTCATCGCTCTACGCCACAGTTTCAATTACCATATTTACTCGCATAATGCTCGCACTCTTTTTGTAAAAAAAATTGACGCAAATTCAGGGGTGTGACCATTACGCAAGTTAAATTTCCCGTAAAAAGGAAAACATTTTTTTGATCCCCCGTTTGCTGCGGGATGACAACAGCTCAACAAACAGGCGGCTTCCTCTGTAACAGTGTGGGACACCAAAACAAAAATGGCCGCTGGCAGAGCAAGCGGAACGCGCCCAACGCAATTTTTTTTCTTCTCGTGAGTACGTGTATTGAAACAGTTTCTTCCGTATCAGTAATGAATAATATCGTTAATATCGGCAAGTTTGCGACAATAACATAGCCATGTCCACTTTGAGGGGACAGAAACAGAGATGGGCGCCCTTAGCTGCCAGAGACATAGAAATACATGGCGGGCATGCTGCGGAAACTGCGGCATTTGCCTTCACTGCTATCCTTATACGTCACGTTTCAACCAAGGGTGGGCGAATATGGTAGCTGTGTCACAAGCGTCTGCGTATGAATAGGGTACACTTCTAGCATCGTGTAAATGTGGCCACTATCGTTGCCGCTCGCGATTTGTTGCATGCCCACGAGTGCAGACGAGAGGAATCGAAAGGTGCCTTTTTTGTTGTTGTTGACCAAAACCATTATAACGCCTACAAGTAACAAAGCCAAGGTAAGTTTGGTTGTAGCTTCTTTTTTTTTTTTCTTCATGGAAGTGCAGAAAGTGATGAAAGGAAGGGAATGGAGTATCTGCTTAAGAATGTTTGGTGCGTGTAGACCGCTTGGTATGTCTTCGAGAGCCGTTTGCGTAGCATTCGACACATGGTAAGCACGATCATCATTAGCTAGACTTGGCACACAACATATCGCTGCGACCAGTTTGAGGTGTGATCATTACACAGGAAAGAAAAAAAATAGAATTTTGACGACAATATTCAGGGGTGCGATCATTACGCGAGTGCGATCATTATGCGAGTAAATACGGTATGTCGAACCAACTAGCCCACTGTGAAATTTCCCAAAATGTATTTGTGCTTTGTATCAAATACATCACCGTCGCTCATACACATGGCTTGAATTGTAAGCTGCTCATTACAGGTCTGTTACGCTTATTCAACAAGCATGCAGTGGTCACTAATCCACTGTCATTTTCTCTTCGCAGGCACATTTCATCAAAATTTCAGAAGCTCCAGAATGATGCTTATGGCAGCATTGACAACAAGCTTGCCATACTTAGGTGCGTACTGACACTTTTGTATTTTGTGTTGTTCCTCTGCCATCTGCACTTTGCCAAAGAGCCCCTTAACAGGCTCGCACATTCTGTACGAGCAAGTGTAATTTGTGGTGCTGCTATTCACGGACACCTTTCAAAATATTGCTCTACTAGTTCATTCAATTCTTCATTTCCTGTTCCAATTACTCTCACTATTTGAGTGCTACAGTGCATGCTGTTAACCCGTTATGTGTTTTATTATTTTGGCCAAAAGTGACCTTATCTTGCATTCTTTCTTTTTCTTTTATGGTTCTTTTTTAAAATTCACTGCATCGACGACCATTCTAAAGCTTTTTCAACCAATTTGCTGTTAAAACGTTAAAACGCTGCACCACTGCCAGACGAAGTCAATGTTGTCTTCACTTTCCGAATCATCATATCCACTAGAAGATGCGATGGTAGGGCTATTGTCATCCTCTTCGCTCGAAAAACAAGACTCTAGTGCATTGCTTTCACTCTCAAAAGTTGAGCAGTGGCTTTCTTTTGCACGCACGACTCACATGCAAGCTGTCAGTGCAGAGCAGACTCCATCATTCTAAATCTACCAAAAGTACCAAAAGGCACAAGAAGTGCGCGATTACAAAAATGCGGTCTTTGGGTATTGACGTAGTGCTGCCGTCGATGTAGTAGAAAACAAAGACCCCTATAAGCACGCTGCTCTAGCGCTGACGAAAAGACTGCCATCTATGTTGTAGAACACAAGGACTGAATCAACGTGGCCTTCCAGGCACTGAACAATTGTTGACATCTATGTAATAAAACAAAAAAGAGTGAAATAAGTGCAGATTTTAATTGCTGGCACTGCAGCAGTCTGTGTAGTAGAAGAAAAACTAACTGGACTACCTGAGTTCGTCCAAATCGCTTTGAAAATGAAATTATTGCTGTTGACAAGCTGAGCTCATCCAAAACACTTAAAAGGGGTTAACCAACTGAGACCCTTGATGATTCTCGGTGTCATGAATTACCAAGCCGAGCACAACCACAACATTCGATGCAGTACTGAGCTTTAACTTCACAGCCTGTACTGTGTTGTACTTTGCTTCTTTAGTGTTCTTTCCAGATATTTTAAGCAACGTAATTCAAACCTTTTTTTTCAGTCTAGCAAGCTCGAAATTGATGAGGTTGACAACTTGTTAGCTGTTGAAATTGGCTATAGGTGTACAAGATTGATTTGTTCATCACTGTGCTAATTAGCTTTTGTAGCGCCTGTAATAAAATTTTGTAGTGTCATATTGCTTTACTGAATTCATGTCTTCTTAATGTACGCATTTTTCCTTCCTTTACAGCCTACGGTGTCAATCTTTATTGTACAAAAAGCTGTATGATTTGCACAAAAATGATGTCCGTGAGAACATGCGTGCCCTCACCGAGTTCCAAAAGGTGAGAGTCTAGTCTTGTATGTCGGATTTCTTAGGGTTACACTCGAACCCAGCTATATCAAACTTGCAATAAAACGCCTATCATTTCGATATAGAGCATAATTCGATATAAGCCTGCTTAAATAATTGGATGTCATAAAAGCACGTACCATTTATAAAATCACTTTATTGATGAAACTAGCTTAGTTTCGCATGAAATAAGTCTGCATTTTCTTTTGCTTGCAATTTTGCTGCCTGTGATGCACGCACTTCTTCGCATTGTCTAAGGAGTCTGAGCAGCTGGGGCCGCAACCTTCCGCATTCGCGCAGAAGCACCGGACTAGTGCGAGCGCATCAATCACTTCGGAGGATGCGGGCAAAGGACCGTCGTTGCTTTCCTCATTGTGCCCACTTTGACTTGTGCTCGGTACGATGTCGGCAATGTAGTCTTCGTTTTCGGGCTGTCCCGTGGTCGCGACAGCATCATTAGCACTCACAAACTTGTCCACCATTGATTCGTCAACAGCTTCTGGAAATTCTGACAGCTCGCTCCAAACTTCGGCAACACCGGCAACGGCTTCGTCGCATTCATCAGAATTTACAGTCATCACCGAGTACGTGGAAGCTGGCACGGCTGAAGCAATTTCGGATGAACCACTCGTACACGGCCGTGTGTACGCATCAGGTGCCACGAGCACCGGGTCGCGAGTTTGGCCGCTTTAGCCCTAATCTCCCCCAAAAGATCGTGCTGAGAGTGCTCCTTGGAATCTTGCACGCTGCGGGGACATCTGACTTCTCACCGCGTTCGACCCGATTTATGAGTTCGAGCTTCATGACGAAAGGCGAATTCTGCCGCTTCATCAAGGCAACACTGCGGGAGAAGGCCCACAAGGCGCACACACAATGAACCAGAAAAGCAGCGAGACAACTCACACTTGCGCCATCTTGCACGACGAGAGCACAAGAGCCTCTTATTGGCTGTCTGAGCAAGTGTTGCGGGCGGGCCAGGATAATTTTTTTGCACGGGGGTGTCGATGGCTCGTCCGAGGCAGTGCGGTCACGGTAGGGAGAGTGGTTGGATGGAGCTGAGCCGCCGGGCTTCCCCGCTATCGCGAGGGAAAGCCAATTTCTAGGGGCACTTTTCCGCTGCTTGATGTTCTATATATCAGGTTTCGTTGCTGTTCTTGTTCGATGTAAGCATAATTATTGCTATATATACTCATTTTAACTGTACCATGTCCAGAAATTGTTCGATATATAGAATGATTCGATGTAAACGGGTTTGGTATAGTCTTGTTCTTCCTTTTTGTACAGACTCGTGGTACAAAACCACATTTGCATAATAGCTGCACCATTTGCTTGGAATAAAAATATCTATTATAAATATTACATCTTTAGATGCTATGTATGCACAAGTCACATCCCATTTCTTAGGAGGTGGAAATTTCTGCTATATGCAGTAATGTATTGAATAAGTGATGTGAAAAAGTTGCTTTAAAGAAAAGGAAAGCAAATACTGAAGAGAAATAATGTCTACTCTTATGTGGAGATGTTTCAAGTTGAAGTTTGAAGAAAAAAATTTAGCTTGAGAAACTGAAGGCTTGAAAGAATTAGTGTAGGCACGTGGCAGCATGTTGTATAACAAAACAAGTCATGTCTTAAAAATTAAAACAGAAACACATCTTTGAGATCAAAGGGTTTGCTCAATAGAACTATTTTAAATCTAAGTTTAGCTTTACCATTCCCTTTGACAGATGGCATGGTGACATTTCAGGAGTACGTAAAGCAATGCATGACATTAACTGGCACAGCCATTGTCTGTCTCTTATTCACACTGTTGCTGTTTAAAAGCAGTTATTGAAAAAAATTTACGGCAGGATTGGTGCTTGACGCCATTCGGCAGAGTGTTTGTGCTTCTACTTGGCCATGTGTGAGCATACTGCTGAATGTTCCCTGCTGTGAAGCAAGCTTGCTCCAACAGCGCCTATTCCCTGCCTTGCAGTGCCCTTTGGGCAAGCTTGCCTCGCCACCACTGGCTCCAGCAGGCGTTCGTCTGCAGAGGTCCCCGTGCCAGCCGTCGCCACACTCACCCACGCCTTCACCCGCGGGTAGTGTGGGCTCCCAGAGCAGCGGCTACAGCAGCTGTGAGCTGGCCAGCAATGGCCACGGGGGCAGCAGGCAACAGCCGGCGACGACGGCCACTGTGGTGCCGGCCATAGCCACAGCAGCAGCAGCGCCCCTGCCGGGCGCAATAGCCCTACCACAGTCCCAGTACCTGATGCTGCAGCACCAATTGGCAAACCTGATGTGCCTGTACCGTTGCCACGAATTGTGGGAGCAGGCCGACTCGCTCACCAGCCGCTCACACTCCAGAGGTGCGTGGCATTAGATTTCACGCGAGCAGTACTGGGGTATATGTAGCGCTGCAGTCATTCATCCGTTGTGGGACTCGTGTAGTAGTACACGGAGTTGTCTGCGATTTGGTTCTTTGTGGCTTTATTGTGCCTTGTTATAACCTTGCAATATTTCCTTGAGAACTAATTAATTTTGTTGTGCAGTTTTCAGCACATAAATCATTATGCATGTCACCAATTTTAGGATATGCTTTTTGGTTCACACTTGCTATGTGTACCGAAAAACAAAAAACAAAAAAACATTATCTTGTGTGCAACGTCCCAGAAACAGACTGGTGAAATAGAGGCTGAATGCAACCAGTTATTGCTGTGAAAGTGCCTGCAACGAAAAATGTGTGAGGTTCAGGTAGGTCAATACAAGAATACAGATGGTTGCCCAGAGCCAATAGAATGAAGCTAGAAGAAACCCATTTAGTATTTCCCACCATGTGGTGCTGAATGCACGTGCATGAATAACTAGCACCACATTTTTGTCCTAGGTGTTCATTTAGAAATTCTCATGTGGTGCATGGTGCTCGCAGTAGTGCACACTTTAGATGAACGAAATGTATTAAGCCAGCTCACTTAACGCCAGCATTATTTTCTTGTCACATATTTGTCAAGTGCATTGGGAGAATCACCAGTAGAAACAAGACTAACTAATGTCCATTGCTATGGTCGAGTATGAACACTATGTCACATAAGGACATCACCAAAAGCGAGCAATAGTCATTAGATCCAGACCCTTTACTCGTAAGCCAAATGCTACAGTCAGAGACATGTTAGTAATACAGGAGAGGCTTTACCAACAAAGTGTACTGGACCTGCCCTTCATGTTTCCGTTCTTCAAGAAGTAGTTTCCTTAGAAAGGCCACCAGCATGAACAGGCAGTTCTCTTGTTCAGCAACACAAAGCTTGCCACGGTCAAGCACCACACGCAACACCAGCCAAAAATCACCAAGTGTATATGAAGAATGCAGCTTGTTGTTGGACTAAAGACTTAGGAGAAGGAATTCATCACTGACCTCCAGTACAAAGTACCCTCCCTCGTTTTGTATGGGTGTGCAAGTCAGCTGAAATGCACCACATAAGGCCTAATGATCCAATTGGTCCCTTCATGGACGTGTAACGCTTGCAGCCTCACAAACAAAAAGCTCCCCCAGTACCAGGGTGAGAAGCTTCTCTACCTGAGAAAAGCAAAGGCAAAAATGTGAATTATAAGAAGAGGAAGGCAAGGACGAGGCGATTTGCTGTCACATGTTTCCTTTTGGGCACGCTTGCCACTACATTCTGCACCGTTACATAGTTTGCTATTATTTGCAATTCATTCGACACTGTGTATACTTGGCACTTCACTGCCAGGCACAGCAGAGCGGCATCATACATAGTGTTACTTAATCTCGTGGAACTTTTATTTGCACTTGTGTGTTGTGTACTTATGTCCATGTTGTGATCTTCCTTAAAGGGACACTAAAGGCAAATATTAAGTCAAGCTAAAGTGATAGATTAGTGCTTGAGAATCTCTAAGGCGTCAATATTCTCGCAGACAGAGCCTTAATAATCGAGAAATTTAGGTAAATACATGACGTGATTAGAGACTCCCCCGGGAAATTCAAGTACTTGCCCGATGACGAAAGCACTCCTCAGTTAAATTTTGTCACTAGTAGTCAACCACTCATTGCACAAAACATCTCGTATTGTAAGATGAAATAAAATACTACTTGTCCAGTTCTATTTCATTGAATTACCCTTGACAACGACGCAGGTGGTCGAAAGGTTTCGTTTTCTCTTGACTGCATGCCACCCACGCTTTCGCGTTTCGATAGTTATTGCGTAGTGCTGCGCTGGTTTTGCTGGCTCGCGAAACTCGCACAAACTGCAAGTACCGGAGAATTCCTCTTCCATGTGATGTCGCGAGATGCCCGATTGGTCTACATTACTTGGCCAAAAAGCAGCTGCAGCGGGGAGTCCGCCGCTCTGACTTTGTCTTAGCTCGGTACCGCCATCCGTCGGATGCTGTTTTACTCACCGATGGCAGCAAAGGGCAGTGATGGCGTATGCAACGTCACCACTCCCCCGGTTTGGTGGCGGGAGATTTGAATTTCGAGAAAGGTATTCAGAACCTTCAGATGCAATTTTCTTGTAAACTAAGTCTTTTCTTGGCACAAAACAAGCATTGCGAGGTTTCTGGAATGGTATTTAAACCGTCCACGTCGACTTGGTATTAGCCTTTAGTGTCCCTTTAACTGGTTTTCTCTTGTGGATGTCTTGTACAGTTCATACTTGAGGGTCTCAGTTGATTTCCATTCGCTATCGCTAAAGTACCATCTTAAAGGAGAATAACTATTCTGTCGAGTGGTTCTTTCGTGAACCACTCACCTTTGCATAGTATACTTTGGTTACTTGTGCAACTCGATCGTGCAAATGAGTGTCTAGTGCAAAATGTAGACTGTCCCGACCATTTGTTTTGTTGCGCACATTCATGAAGCACCTAAGGAAACTCTGTAGAGCATTGTATTAAATCAGTGTTTCCGTGAAGATAAATTAAAAGCTTCAACATGGTAGACAAATGTATGCCCAAGGAAGAGGACTGTAGTGAATGATGGTACATGATCAGGTGGTATGATGAGCTTAGCAAATTTTCAGGCATATGGGCAGAGTTGGCTGAAGCAAGACAGGTAATTGGAGATGGCTTGAAAAAAAAAAAGAAAGCCTTTGACTTGCTGTGCTGCAGTGGGCATGAAATAAGCTGATGCCTATTATTATTATGGTGGTGTGTAGCATCTCTAACCAAAGTGCTTGTCTTTCTTTTCTTTCACCAGAGTTTTTCGAGGAGCTTGACCGGGACTGTGGCATACTGACACTGCACAGCTCGTGCTCAGAGCTGGTGAAGTACATTCAGGAAGGCGTTTGCCGACTACGACAGCGGTTCACCACCTGTTCCACGGACGGTTGCACCACGTGATGGGGGCTGTCCCCTGCCGCTGCCACCTGCGTTGCCACCACCAGCACCGTGAGCTCGATGCCGCACGAGGCACGGCTTCTGTGAACTGTGGCCGTCACGGGTGGCCCGGCAGAGGCATTTCTCCTTCACCCAGTGCTGCTGTGCTGCAATATGTACACATACAAACGATGTGTTTTGTTTCTCATTTTTTTCTTCCCCCTGTTGTTGTTCTTTTAATTAGGGCTCCTTCACAACCGTTTCTCAGCGCGGCACCTCAGTTTCCTTTTTTCTTGAATTGTGCCCCTCTTTGGTGGCTTTATTTTTCCTATTTGTTTTAGTCTGTTCCGAGAGCTGTTTGTTCTTGTTGCTGCCAGTAACCATTGTTGTTGTGGTTGACGTTTGTGTACATAAAAAGTGGGTGTGTGGAAAGATGGAGACAGGTGAAGGAGGCTGAGAGGAAATGCAGAGTGGAGGGAAGGTGTACATAGGAAGGTGACAAGGCATGCAGTGTTTGTTTTTCCTCTCCACAGATTGTGCTGTTACTTAGTCGTGTGTGCTGCCATGCAAAAGAAAAAAAAAGAAACGGAAGTGCTATGGGGTCAAGTGTCACATGCACAGAAGCAGCAAACAACCACGGGTGATAGCGCAGGAAGGACGAGCAAGAAAGCCCAGGGATGCAGCGCCACTCTTTGTCTATAAGAATTGTACAAAAATCATTGTCACGATGCAAACCCCATCATGGCTCCCGCCACGTTGGGACTTAAAAGAGGCCTTTGTCTGTGCAAGGAATTGTAAAGTGTCATCAAAGCTTCTATCTGCCTCTGCGGATTCTTCATTTTCGTGGTCCCCCCCCCCCTCTTACCACCACTGTTGTGCACACAGTGGGGAGCCACCTGTGCTCCTGTTTTGTTGGACTAGCAGGATGTCAATTATCCTGTCATCACCAGTGTTCCCTGTTCTTTTGAAGACATTTGGGAAAGGTGCAAGAGGCTCTTCTGTGATTAGGTGGCCCCATTTTCTTTTTTCTTTTAATGTAATCGTGAGCAGATGAAATGTGCTCAGCACCCCGAGGCAGGCAGTTAGTTGTGTCCGGCAGCCGAGGTGGCCTCCCACTCAGAGTCTGTTCCAGAGCACTCGGACTGCTCTAAAGTGTTGTGTTTCAAGAATGTGCAAAGTGTCAATATGGGCCTCTGCCAATAAGAGGGCGAGGCGAGATTCTTCGCTCTGTTCATTTCTCATGGAACTCTAGTTTTTCTACTCTGTTCTTTTTTTTTTCCCCTCTCATATCCCCGTTGTAAATAACACGCGTTGGGGATGCCTGTGCAAAGTGGAGGCCTGTGTGAATTGCTGTGCTTAGCTACGCGAAACATGGCTCTCTGGCACTTTTGTGTGGGACACAGCGGGCAGACTTGGGCAAGGGCTGGGAGAGGGAGGCATCTATGCGATCGCAGGGATAGTTATATGTATACACACACATATATATATATATTTATATACATGAACTTTTTTTTTATGCTCTCGTGCAAATGCACTGGCAACAAAGCACAAAGTCTTTGTTTCTCTTTCTTTTTTCCCCCTTTTCTTTTTATCAGTTAGCAACTACTACTTTCTTTTTTGCTTTACTTTTCCTGTTTTATTTATTTCTCCCACCCCTTCTGCGCAGCATTTGACCAGTCCTTCGTGCTGTTTATTTAACAGTAAGCTAAGCAAGAATTTGATAGTTGGCCAGACAGTTCTTTTTATTTATTCACAACACTCGTATTGTATTTTCTTTCTTTTTGCACTCTAACATGAGACAGAAAGTAATAAATATTTTATCAAATGAAATGTAATGGATTCTTTTTCTGTTGGGTTGCTGTGCCATTTTATTATTATTCTTCTCTTCTGTCTTAGGGCTTGCTTTTATCTGCTTTTAATGCACTTGCACTGCGCTCTCTCTTTCTTTTTTTCTCGGGGTTGTTTGGGGTTCCGGAAGGAATGGCCAAATCGCTGTGAGGCATTTCTCTATGCAAGTCGGAAAGTTTGCCTCCGTTATCTGTCGCGGACCTTGCAGCAGCAGCGATGACAGCTGGCCTTGGAAATGCCTTTGTCTTTTCGCACCTTGCGGCCAACCTGCCAGTTGAGCTTGTACCCACGGCTGAGTAAGGGGTGGAAGCTAGACACTTCAGCAGCTATACTGCAACTTTGCTGCAGTGACAAAGTGCTTTAAGATCACAGTATTTTTATTTCTTCTTTTCTTGGAAGTGCCATAATGTATCTTGTGCAGGAGGGAGGAAAAGGGGACAGACAACAGTGAAAAAAAAAAAAAAGTGTGGTCTATACAACAAGTGCAAGGATTTTTATTTTTTACTGTGCCGTTGACGCTGGTACTTGGTGACTTGCCTTTCCCTTGTCTTTTTCCGTGATTAAGGCGCTTTACTCGACAGTAGCAATTTTACAAAAAGCTTTTCTGAATCTGCTGTTTGTGTCCGTGCAAGGGAACCTGATTTTAGCTTTGCGGCACGTTATAGGAAATGCATTGTTTGAAAGTAGGGAACAGCAGATTTTCCCCTCCCGAGACGACTGTTCTCGAGTCGTAGACTACTGGCTGGACGATATCTATAGCTGGCCTTTCCTCCTGCCTCGCATTTTATTTACAGAAGCAGCCAATGGAACAGATGCAGTTGTAACTCTAATAATATATAGTAGCCACAGCTGTCAAAGGATGAGCGATATTTAACAAGTGGTGAGCAGCTTGATATGCAAGTGTGCTGTTGCTATTTTTTTACTGGCCCGTTGATGATGCGGGTGACTTTTTCATGCTTGATCGTGTTTCTGGTCGGTTGGAAGGGGTGGGGTGTAGGGTAGGGGGTTCAGAGGAGAGTTGTGTCAAGCAGAACAGTTGCTTGTACCTGTTAAAAGTGCATGCATTGCATATTGTGTTGAGTTATGCCTCCATGCAATGAGTTTCTTCCAAAGGCTACTAGGAGATGTGCTGTGACAGCTCTGCTGGCTAATTTCACTTGTGTGTGTGTGTATGCACCTTTTTTTTTTTTTCTCTCGGCCTCAAAAGGGGCAGGCATTCTTCGTGCACGTGTTCAGCATGGCCTGCACTTTGCCTGTACATGCTTCTCTTCTTGGAAAAAAAAAAGAAAGGAGTTGTGGTTGCACTTGTTCAACTGCATTGTAGTTGTTTTTTAAAGCCCATGATACATTGTGGTGCCTGTCTTTTGACTGAGGCGTTTCCAGTTTCCTTCCTTGCTGGGGAACTTTTGTTAAAGCCTATCCCCGAGGTGTAGCTTTGTTACCCTCCCCTTTTGCCCAGCCCTTCCCTTCTCCACGTCACCCGTATACATATATATATATCTAAACTATATAAATACATATAAATATATATATATATATCTCCAGAGAATGTTTTTTTTTGTTACTTTTGTGTTATGAATGCTGTACATAAGTGTAAATATTTTTCCACGTTAGAGGAGTGTGCAAAAATGTCATATGCCTCCTTGAGCCACGAGTAGTGGAGTCATGGTTTTTTCGGAGAGAAATGAGAAGAAAAGAATGTATTTGCTTTCTTACAAAAGCTATAAAATATATGCATTTGAAAGGTATTGTGCCTCCCTGTTTTCTTGGTTGCCTGTGCTTGTGCCGAGTCATATAATATAGAAGGGTCTCTGCCCGTAACAGTGCTTAAAAGCACTGTTTAAAAGCATCGAATTAAGGGGGGGAGAAGTACCAGTGCTAACTGCTTTTCTTTCCTTGGCACAGAGTGGTAATATGGCATGTGCACTGCAAATCACACTGAGGGGGGGACAATGTGGTGCAAAAAATATTACATTTTGTTGTTGAAATACGTGTTTCTAGTTTCTTGCAATTTCGTGTTCCTCAACTGTTCAAAAGAGGTGTGAGCAAAATTTTAGCCTCAGCAGTGCTGTAAAAAAGCAAGAATTCATATTTTAGGTGAGCTGGTAACACCTTTGGTAAATGCAATGTGCCTCTGACCACTGTTTAAACTGCATTCACAACGCAAGAAGAATGGTTTCCAAGCACCTAAGGTGTGGTAGGGCATATGAAAAGATTGATGTAGTAAAAAGCAATGAATGTTGCCCACTGATTGCAAAGGAACCGAAGCTCGAGGTGCTACTGACACAGTGTCATGTGACTACGATTTACTGCCACATGAGGCTTCGTGCCGTTGGATAATTTCCCGGGACATGCTGCTTTGCCCCTTCAAACCATTTCTGCACCGCCATTTTCAGTGCATGCTGTGCTCTACATGCTTTTGCATAGCGCACATTTAAATCTTCAAGAAGGCCCTGGAATGCTCTGGAATGCGGTGCCGTTCCACAAAGCCAAAGGCCACAATGGAGCACAGCCTACGGCAGGTGATCGACTGTGCGCAGAATTGGCTCATGAAGTGGGCTTTCCAAAGTGCTGCAAGAGATTGACATGGGGGCGTCCTCTTCCCTCAACTCTAGAAGTGTCTGTTAGGCAAGATCTGGCATTTTAATTGGCCACAGCCAATTAAAATCTGTCGTCTTCAAGCAGAAAAGATGTGCATTATTTGTGGCACACATATAGCATACCACTTGAGAAATAACTTCAAAGAGAGTGCGTGCAGGACAACATCAAATGCAGTGGAGTGTGCAAAAGTGGCCAAAAAAAAAGTGGAAGCCTGAAGCAATTATCACAGAAGAATGCAGGATACAAGAAGACATGTTTCATGGAGGTTTTAGGGGCCACATTTGAAGCACAAATAAAATAGCGTAGTTCTGAATCATTGAAGTAACCTTTCTTGCTTTGCATTTTTTAGCAATGTCGCGAGTTTACAAAACCTACCATTTCTGGATTACAATAAAGAGGGAGCTTTAGAGAGATACCAGGGGCTAAATTTTATGTGGAATAAAAGTTTGAAACCATAATTATCAATTTTGCTTTTCTCCATACAGAGAAATTGTTTTTTTCAATTCATTGCTTAAGTACAAATGTAGTGGTCTTATTTGCTTAATTCTTTAAATAAAAAAATTGATATATGAGAAATTGCTCCTTGATGTAGCACCCCTTAGTCCCTTCTAAACCACTATGTAATGAAGCAAAACAAAATTTCCTTATAATATTGTGATAAATTTTGTTTGTAATCGTAGTTATTTGTGCATTGCAAGTCATTCTTTATAAATTTTTAAACTACATGTCTTCTAAACTACAGCAATGATATTTAACATAGAGCTCTGCATCATTGCCATAAACAACATATACAATTTTCATTAAAATAAAACCAGTGGGTCAGTTCATAAAGGCACCTCTATTAGTTTTCGTTTATAAAATTTTATAAGTTCCCTGCTCGTGGAAAGCCTTCAACAGTAATAAAACATGCTGGCAAAGGTAAAAAACACACGGATACACCACCGTATGCGAGTCTAATCACGCGAAGCCCTTTAGAGTTAGCAAGGTAGCAGTGGACTAGATGAGCCCAGCCACCTATACTATCACCTATAGCTGTTAGCTGTTTGTGTCAGGAGAACAGCGGTGATGTACGATGCTTGTTGAGAGGAGAATGTTGATGAGAAGTGTATGCGCAGACAAGTATGACATACATCTTAATACATTTAAAGCTTCTAATATACACATTGTGTTACAGTAGCAAATACTTGAGGAAAATGATCTTTGAATATTGAATTGAATAACGAATAGTATTTTCTCATTTCTAAACCCAGTCAAATATAAATGTTGTGTGGAGTCGCTATGGTAAAGAAGAAATGATGCCTAATTAGATTATTTGATATTTGCATGTAGTGCCATTCACAACTAAATGTCCAGCTAGCTGAGCAGTTTGTGAATGAGATCAACTGCCTTCAGCTATCTGATGCACTATGGCAATGACAGTGATGAGACAAGGGAACCAAGATTATTAGAGGAACAGCACGTTACCAAATGCATGTACAGTGTTGTGTGGTACTACAGCACTGCACATTGCTTTAAAGGGATGCGAGTATTGCGAGACTGGCCAATTAATAAATTGCTCTGGCTAAACAAAGTAATTCATATATGTATAAGCTGCATAAAAACAAGACATTCTCATTGAATGACCGGGGCTTAACGGGCAGAAGCTATTGACCCTGTGCATTCACTGAGGAATTGGTGGTCTCTGGGCAAAAACTGTGGATATTTACAGTACAATCACTCGGTACATTCCTCACTTACACCAGTCTCTCCCTCGACACTCGAATGAGTGTTGCTATCCCTTATATTGGAACAAATGAATATTCAACAATTTTAAATAGTGAATTCTCAAATCAAATGTGAACCGAGTAGCAGATCATTTGATGATTGCATTTTCTATGGGCCATGCAGGAAGATAATTCTTGGGCAACGAAGAAGATGACCACAACAGGGAAATACTTGAATGGGTGAAAGAAGACAGTGAGAAACACTGACAAAATGACTGTTTGTGTTCATGTTTTTTCACTGCATAATTAAGCCGAAATGACATTGCCACGCTCTTGCATGTCTGGCTAGCTATGTCGTACTACATATTGTGAACATGTCACCCCTGCGTATTGTTGAACACCTTCGAAAGAGCTTCAGCGCCAACCCTATACCTTGCTATCGCTTTCAATGCTTAAACTTTGTGTGCAAGACTGCCAATCTTTTATAACTTTATCACAATTAAAACCTTGGAATGGCCCCCAAATGAAAGGTACAAGAAGGTAACTTGAGAATGTCTGCATGTGGTCCAGCAAATCCTTGACAGTCATGCATTACAGGGCACAGCTTTGATAACCTGCACAGCCTCAAGGTCACAGACAGGTTTGGGAGTGAATGATACCTTCCACAAGCAATCGTCTTTAAAAGATGGTCTGGCTGCAGTAGGGGTGGCACATTGGTGGTTGGTGCTGCAGCCATCTCATCAAATGTTTTGTGAAGGCAGTAAGCTTTCGGGAACGTTTCACAACCCTGGCCTCTAATGCACTTTCAATTTTACCAGCAACCATCGAGATGACCACAAAAAACCTGAGGTAATAAAGAAACACCTGCCAGCAAAAAAAAAAAAAAAAAATGCAATTCAGGCAGAAACCATCTAGGGATAAAAGTCTATGTTAATGCGATTAGTATTGAAGCAACATATAGCGAGACCGTATTGCCAACGTCGAGATGTGTCGTGTACAAGGTGTGTACTGCGGCGGGTGTCCTCACTCGTGCTTCCCACTAGACACACTGCGCCATCTAGCGCTGCCGCTGCGAAATCCGCGAGCGGCGCTTGCCTGAATATATTCACAATAAATATAACGCGGGTTTGGTTCCGCGCAGCAAAGGAAAAAAATTAATTAAATATATATTTTTTTTTAAATTGAAGAGCGGCACACATCCGGTGACACAAGTTGGTGTGAAAGAAGTTCATTGAAGATGTGGCATGTAAATATGTGCAGTGACCCAAGCATAGAGACCCAAGTTGGCGTTAAACAACTTCATTAAAGGGGTATGCCACTGGGTATGCCACATACCCAGTGGCATACCCAGTGACCCAAGTTAATTGGCGTGAAAGATCGAGATTCATTGAAGAGCAGCACATCCCCAGTGTCGCATACCTGACCCAATTAAGTTAATTGGCGTGAAAGAGGTTACATACAAACATACCGCAAAGCCGCCGGTGCCAGGAGTGGGCAGCATGCAGCAGCCCTTTCTGAAACGCTGCTTTCTGCAGCTGACGGCAGGCGGCGACACAAGTTTATGCTTGCGCCGTCGCGCCAGTAGCTCGCATTTCCATAAGCGCAGGCAAATTAACATTTTTTCCCTTAAGAACCACACAATTAAATGTGCCAAGTGTTATACTAAATGAAGTCGACGGCAAAATGCAATCGTTCTGCAAAAATTGAGCAACAAAAGTGCAGCGATGAGCGCAAAATCTTCTTTAGAACCGGCGCAGTGAAGTATTCAGGACCACAATCGCTCGCATACTGCGTAGTGGTACACCGTTCGAGGAAGTTCAGCGCAACGTTGAACCTTGCCATCGCTTTCAATGCTTTGTGCTAAACTGCCAAATTTTTAGCAGTACTCGAAAGGTTAACGATCGACTTGCAACCTAACGAATCCCAACGAATGGTTTTGCAATTTTGCACTCACTTCAGTGGGACGTGTGGCTGTCAACGTCGCGAGCGAACGGCTGCCTGATATATCTGATTAAAAGGTTCCTAGATAAGTTTATCAACGTCCGTCGGCACCCGCTTAATTGGGACCACGATGAAAGAACGGTCCGTACCAATCAGCATGCCCGCTGTGTAGCAGACCAGCCATGGAGGAAGGAAAACTTTTCATTGAGACACGAGAACTTTTCTTGGAGTTCATGAGTTGGTATAAACCCATGCTCAAAGCCGCTCAGAGCAGCCTTTGTATAAAAGTCAGTGCAGTGAAACAAAAAATTAATTCCGATTCTACGACCAGCCTGCATTTCCTATACTGTGCTCTCAGCATTGCCAGCATTGCTTTCGCCATTAACATCAATCGTCAACATGACCATGTGCGTTGCGTCTGCTGTTGTGATGTTACGGTCCCTGATATCGTGATCGTACGTCTGAATTCGCTCAGCGCGAATGGTGTGAGCTTTAAATGCTTTGTGTCCTGTATGTCGGTTATAGTAAAGGAACTTTTAGACATTATACCACATACTATACGACGGACAGCGTTGCGAGCGCAGCTCCAATCGCGGCTCTGTAGCATGTCAAACCAAGTGCAATCGTCCGCAGATGAATGCGGCATAAAAACTAACGCCCATAGAAAATTCTATGATTTGTCAGAGGCCTACGCTGTAAATTCATTTAGCAAAGATGCCAAGACAAAAAAGCTTGTCGGTGATGAGCAGTTCATGGAGTACATCAATGCTAACGTTATCGGTAAAGACGCTACCTTTCTGGGTCCTTACGGTCGTCGAAGAGGTAAGTTTGTCTGCAAAAATTGGATGCTTATTCATTGTACCCTTTCCATCTTGCTATCTTTCCAGTTGTGTACTGCGATCATACAGCGTCAGGGAGGTCGCTCACTTTCATCGAAGACTTCATTCGCAGCGAAGTGTTGCCTATGTACGGCAACACGCACACTACCACATCTGTTACTGCCCTTCAGACTACGATGTTTAGACACGAAGCAAGGTACGATGTTCGGTTACGGCGAATCAGGAATGCATATGTGTGGATTAGGTGATTGTACTGTGTAACATGGTATCGGTCTTAAAGTTGTAAGAACTGTAATTACGCCCAGCTGTTAACTCGTGATGCTAAATTCAGCACTACCGTGCCCCGCAATTTCTACAACACCTGTCAGGACCTTGCCGTTATGTTACCTTATGGCTTATGCGTTCTGTTGTTCATAATTATCCGTTCATAACCCTATGGCAGCAGCCAGTTCAATGCACCGTTTTTTTTAAAATATGTGAGTGTTTCGGGCCTCATTCTCGCCATTGGGTCAGCTTGACAAATTCAAGACATCCCAAAAACAAAGCTCCTGAGACGGCACGAAATGGGACAAGGCAGTGGGCCATTAACAATTCACACCACAATTGTGCCTTGCAGACTGTGAACAGTCACGCACCAAACGAGTTCGTGAGTTGCAAGACAGAATCTGCAATAAAACGGAACGTTGCAATTAACGCACCTATAAAGCAAGAAACCTATTTTGTTGCCTGTATATTGTGGCACATAGTACAGTGCACATATTGCATTTACGACACATTTCAACAAGTGTCCCGTTGATGCCATATTGCATGGTAGAGTGTGCTGTTTCTCTTTGATTGATCATGACTGCCACAAGTGCTGCATAGTTTCATTGGTTTAATAAACCTCCTATCGTAGCATCTGATTCTCATTACAATAAACTCCTTGGTAAGCAGTTTTGATAATTAAGACCCGTCTATGTAGCTTAGCAATGCTGAAAACGATACTCCGAAAGTCATGCTAGACAGCACTTGTGGCTACTATTCTGTGTTGGAAGGCCAGTTTTAGTTGAAGCACTTACATTTGACACGCGATGCAGTGACTGGCATAGAAAAGTGACACACATTGAATGTTTTGCTGTAATTGCTGCTCATTGGATACACTTTTCGGTACCAGGCATGGAGCTAGAATTCTCCGTGGTTCTAGGCCATGAATACTATTACTATGTTTCATGTAATATTTGTGACCAGTTGTGTTTCAGTTCAGGTGTACTCTGTTACCACACTGTGGACTTTACCTTGTTTGAGAACACGCATAAAAGAAATGTTAAGCATTGTATGGTTTGCCATACAAGCAGGGTACCGCTAGTGACTGGCAACCTGCCAAATCTTTCTCACACTGATGCTAACATATTAGGTACCGTTTTTGTTTCTTATGTGGTGGACTGGAAATTCTGCCACTTTCTCTTGGCTTGCCCAAAGGCATATATATTTTTTATGTCACCATACTGACACTGAAACTTTCATTTACAATGTAGGCATCAGTTATTATATCATTTGTTTATCACAGGTATGGATCCTTTCTTAGGTTTGTAAACTCCAACATCATCGAACTTACCCTTGTAATTTTCTTACAATTAGTGTAACCAAGCTAACAGATTATACTGTTCGAGATACGCTAAGCTTAGCATAGCCACAGAAATATACCCGCTGCGGCTGCACAGGGATTTTTTAGATCGAATGGCTTGTTTAGTCAACATGAATATTTCATTCACACAAATGAAAAACAGTGTTTAACTTGTGCCTCTTCTGTATACACACTTGTGCAAAATGAAGGTACAGCTTAATGTTTCCTTTCTAAGTGCCATAAATCACTTGGTTAACTTTATGTCATTTGATTTCTGTGTTTGCAAACATTCACCTGATTCCTTATGCATTTTCCCGCGATCCTTTCACAACAGAGACATTGTACGAGCCAGCGTGAATGCAAGTGAAGGCGACTCTGTCATATTTGTGGGCACGGGCACTACTGGTGCTGTACACAAACTCATCTCGGCTTTGTCCCTCACTGCACCACCTGTAAGCACCCTTTTGTACTGACAAGAAGCATGCAACTGCTTAGGCAGTCTAGCTGTAGCACTGTTAGAGTTGCAGTTAACAAACATGCTGACATGCTGACATCTTTATGTTAATGGGGCCCTCCAGCAAGTGTATGCATCACCTCCACCTCAGCACCACCTCACACATATTTTCCAACAAAAATTTAAAAAATGAATGAACGTCTTGTTTTGGTGTAAGCGAGAAGAATAAGGGGAACTGAGAGGGCAAGATTTTTTTTATTAGTTGCAACCACATGAAGCCAATTGAAAGTGAAACCAGAGAAAGTGTATATGAAATTAGCTGTTGTCTTTAATTTAAATGTAGAAATATAAAAAAATGGGAAATGAAAATGCATGAAAGGCTACATGCCAGAGGTGGTAACTGAACCAACATCTTCATACGTGTGTGATGCTCTGTCATTGAGCTACCACAGTGGCCGTCCTCAAATGGATGACTGTTACTCTCGACAGAAAGAGCAAAGCTCAGGTATTTTATTATACTTTTTGAAGCTATGAATGTATGAGGCTATGGTTATAACTGGTGCCTTTGTTTATATGGGAATTCTTTTGAAATAAATGTGGTATCATTCCCAGTGCTGGCCATTTTTTATTTGTAGAAAATTCAACTTGTAGTTTACTGGGCTACGTTCTGACTCATGGTTGAGGAAAACAGATAAAACTTGGAAATGTGGTCTTACGAGTGCCACATTTAGTGATAGTGATCATGGACTTTATACAGAAGTCGAATTTGCCACGTCTGCTGCAATGCTTGATGAAATGTTATGGCGGAAGTGCGTACCTAATAAGATAGTGGTGCTGTCTGTTGGACGGGCATGATACCACTGTGCTTATGTCACAGCTAAGTGTGATGACTTGCAGAGATGGATTGAACATTAAGGGCTTCACTCCTCACCAAAAGAACAAAGCACTGTCCCAGTGCAGTAGGAATAATGAGAAGAAGGCTGTGAAGGCGATGCAAAAGCAACATTTGAGTGTGACTATCTTTGCTGATAAATTAGATTTGTGCACAAAATTTATTTTCATTTCCTACATACTACCAATCCCAATGTGGATTTTGGCAGGACGTTAAAATCAGTAAAGAAAAGGTTCCAGCAATAATAAAGCACCTATTGATGAGGAGGAATGCAGACACAAGCACCTTCTCTATCTGTGTCTTTTGCATATGCTTCTTGTCAATCAAAATTATTTTCAGCTGACTTGCTGCCATACTTGCCTTGATGTTTGCTCATAAAGAGTATTTTCTAAACTTTTGCTAGAAAGGTTTGTAGGCAATTCCATCTAATGCTGGACATATCCTTCACATTTTCTAAGTGGTGCTTCATGGCCCTTTAATAAGGGTAAAAGGAAATGTGCCATGCTCTCATCAGCAGATGGGAGCAGATTTTGAAGATAAAGCTAAAATTTAATGCTTCCCTACGTTAAAATACATCTTAATTGAAGGAACTGTAGTGAAGAGGAATGCCCGGCAATGCAGCTACATCGCCAGTCGCCGAGGAGCTGCGAGCTCGAGATTGCCTGAACTGCTCTGTTTGAGACACGCTGCCTACTGCTCTCTTGTACTGTATTCATATTAGATTCTGGTGGAGTTGCTGCAGTTTTCCCCCAACCTGGAATTACGCACCCAAACTCTGCCATCCGTCATGTCTGATGACCCCAGCCCGACATCCCCACCGGTTATTCCAGCTGTCGTATGTGCTGGTGCCCAGTGTCAGCAGGATCCTGATGTCTTCAGCGGCACTGATAAGAAAAACGTTGAAGATTGGCTGGAATCATATGAACGTGCCAGCAACACCAACAAATGGGACGATCCCCTCAAGCTCTGCAACGCGATCTTCTATTTATTGGGTGTCGCCAAGCTGTGGTTCAAAAACCACGAAGCCGATCTTCGCATGTGGGCTAGCTTCAAAACCAGCATCGCAGAAGTTTTCGGCTGCCCTGGCGTACACAAACTTCGCGCTGAACAACGCCTACGAAGCCGATCTCAGCAAACTGGTGAAATGTTCACCAGCTACATAGAGGACATTGTCGACCTCTGCCGGCGTGTCAACCTGACGATGGCAAAGGTGGACAAGGTACGTCGCATCATGAAGGGCACTTCCAATGATGCCTTTCATATGCTGCGGTCCAAAAACCCAGGCACTGTTTCTCAGGTCATTGAGCTTTGCCAGAGTTTCGACAAGCTCTGCAGACAGCGTCTTCTCATGCGGCGCCCCCTGCGTCTGACGAAACCCTCGCGAGCATGTCCGCTGCTCCTGAGATGGGCTCCCTGCTTTGCCAGATAAAAGAGTTCGTCCATGCTGAGGTCGTTCGTCAGCTTTCGCTGCTGTCCTCAGCCACGCCACCACCTTCGCCTTTGCCCGTCAACCTTCGCCAGGTCATCCTCGAGCAAGTTTGCGCAGCTCTCCCTTCTGCCCGCGAGACTCCGCTGGGGCCGATTTCCGTTGTTTTTCCCGAGGTGACTGCACCTCTCAGCTATGCCGAGGCTCTCGTGCAGCCACCACCTCCGCCCTTTGTGCCATCCCCATGAGTCATGCCACTGCGTCCAGCTCCTCACTTCATTCAGCCACGGTACCCACACAGCAGTGGACAATGGCGCACACTTGACAACTGGCCAATATGTTTTGCATGTGGTCTACCTGGCCACGTTGAACGATTTTGTCGTCGCCACACAATATCCTACTGCCGTAGCTTCGACACCGAACCATACATTTCCCCATACTCGTCATCCTCCGCATCTCAGGACCCTGGCCAGATGTCTTCCTACTTGGACTAATATGATTACAGTACTAATATGAATACATAATAATCTAATATGAATACAGTACAAGAGAGCAGCAGGCAGCGTGTCTCAACCAGAGCAGTTCAGGCAATCTCGAGCTCACGCCTCCTGGACGACTGGCGATGTGGCTGCAGCTTCAGGCATTCCTCTTCACTACAGTACATTTATCCTATGCCTTCCTTGACTTCAGCACCTGTTGGCTTCATATGGTGGTTACTTTAGTAAATAATTGAGTGTATCTGTTTCCCTGATTCCTCTTGCATATCTGTGTTATGTTACATTGTGTGGTTGACTTGCGGCTGTACTGTAACTTTATTTTCGAGATACCTCCATGTGACCAGAAACCTACTTTCCTCCCTGTTACAGGTGGTTTTTGTAGACACATTTGCACATCACTCTCTTCTCCTTCCTTGGAGAGAAGTGGGAGCCAAGGTAAATGATAGATTGATATTGTATTTCATCTTCTCTACTTCTGCTCTATGCTGTTTTTTGAAAAAAATGTGTTAGCTCTGCTTGCCGTTCATGCAACATTTTTCATGTCACAGCCTTTGGCGGCCCTGGTAGTGATTAGCACTGTTACCGGCATTAGTGCTGCAGCATCTTTATGATTGCTGCAGTGTGAAAGAGTTCTATATTTTAATGGCAGTCACTGAGACACCAATCTGTGCTAGATCAATTCTCTTCGGAAACATTTTTAATAATACACAGCATCGTTGTGATATGAGCACTAACCAGAAATTGCAGCATCACATTGGGCAGAATAGACATGTTACAGAGAATTAAACAAGCTAGCAGATGACGCTTTGACGTGCATCGGGTGTATACGAACTTATCACGCATTTAGCCATCTGCCCTGCCGCAAGGCGTTGATGAACTTTCTAATCGGTGCTCATATATCTACATATATAATTAGGTGGCTTACTTCCTATCATCTAGTTCATATTCTTCAAACTGCATATACAAGTACATACTGATATGCGGGGTAGATAATGGGTAATTCATTATATATATATATATGACATAACAAGTAAAGGGAAATGCAGGGGAGAGAAAGCTTATATACAGTTGAACCTCGATACACGGAAATCGCTTATATGGAACTGCCTCTTAAACACCATCCTCATGGCTGGTTGGTTTTCTATTTATGGTATTGTACTCAGCTTTGTCTCTCAGTAAATGGAACTCCTGATAAACGGAACCGATTTCCCTGGTCCCTTGAGGTTCTATTTAAAGAGAGTCCACTGTACAAGAAAGTTAAGAGGTTGGCCATATGCATTTGGTTCTGACCTGCTAGATCACATGTAGAAGCAGGGAAATACTATGCAGGAAAGGAGAGTGAAGTAGGAGAAGCAGAGTGGCATAAGATGATATAGCAAGGGTAGCACAGCGGATGGTTAGGGAGCCTTGGGTAAAGGGTGCGATCTGCATGAGACTTAATGGGCTTTGGTAAATAAGATAGTAAATTGCAGTTAGTGTTCCGTTTTAATTCACTAAACTGTCTATGTTCCTCAATACATTTTTATGCTTTCATTTAGATTGTGAGTGTACCCGAGACGGTTGAGGGAATTTTGGACATCTCATTTCTTGAGGAGAAGCTTAAGGTAAGAAGAGCTGTAATGAAAATGTGTAAAGGAAGATGCAACACAATATTCACAGTAATGCAACTTTTCTCTTTCCATGGTTTCATTTCTTTCTAATTTTTTTACAGCAATATGCTGAAGACAAGGAGGGACTTTTGATTGGGTGTTTCACGGCGGCATCCAATATTACTGGCATCCTGTTAGATGACATAAAAATCACAGCCCTGCTGCATGCCTATGGCGCCCTTGCATTCTGGGATTATGCATCTGCGGCACCTTATGTAGATGTTGACATGAATCCAGTCGTTCCTGGGTGAGGTCTAGCGCTATCTTTCTTTTTAGCAACAATGTCAACACACTTGCTGCAAACTTTTTTCATTGTCCAGAAACATGTCCTGACTGCACGCATTCATTCCTCTAGCGTTGAACAGGGACTGGCATATAAAGACGCCATTTTCATGTCACCCCACAAGTTTATAGGCGGTCCTGAAACACCTGGTGAGCCATGCAATTGCTACTTTTATTGCGACACAAGCATGGGGATATTTATTTTGCCCTATTTTTCTGATGCATATTGTGCTATTATTGACTGGTTGACTGTTTCAGGTGTGCTTGTTGCAAAAAAGAAGCTGTTTGTCAATAGAGTGCCATCTGGCTGCGGTGGTGGCTCAGTATTTTTCGTAAGTGTTTGACATTGGATCTTTGCCTTATGGGCTGTGGGGAATTAGTGACAGGTACCATTTTTATGCTTTCATTTAAAAAGATGCTGGAATCTCAACTTCAGGCAGCTTTGATGCCTTAGATGTAGCATATAAAGGTTTAGAGGCCAGTTTCCTGCCTTAATACATGTTTCACTTAGACCACAGTGGTTAAGAGGAAGCGTTACCTCAAGGCCAACATATTCAATTCATAGCATAGCAATTTAAATTATATTTGGTGCATTTGATAGAGAAAGGTGAATTCTACTGACTGTGGGAAGAAACATTTTGATTTAATGCTTCAGATATTTTACGAAAATTGCCAAGAAATCAGTTAGGTTAAATAGAATGAAGTACAAGGTTTGCAAATCTGCAACTGCACCAAAAACAGATAGTGCCATTCTGTAAACTGTATCTGTTAGAGCGTCTAAAGGGAACAAATGTGATATAAGTTTATAGTTTACCTGAAATTGGTACATTGCTTACAAGGGTTTTGAAAAAAAATAATACTCACAAATAAATGGTATACTCCAGAGTGATGTATAACACATCCATTTTGTCTGTCTTAGATGTGGCAGTAGCTTTTGCAGAGTTACAAAGCTGTAAATTTGATTCCTAGATTTTTCAGATTTTAGGATTTGTTACAATTAAAAAAAAAGAATTGATGACCTAAATAAGATGTCTACTCCTCACACTCTGTAGGTTCTAACTTTTTCTTTTAAATGCAACAAACATCACAAAAATCAATCCAGTGGATGCTGAGAAAAATGATTTTTACATTGCCATGTATTTAGATAGGAGCTACTGAGGTCATGAAAGGGGAGATTTATCATCTGCGTGAGGTTATAATGAAGCTACAAACTTCATGGTGCGCTCTGGTGGATGACAGTTTTTACCTTTCATGAACCTTCCTTCACATTGCAGGATTCCAGAGAACTGATTTGCCATATTGAGCTGCTGCCTCCTCTTAACAGTGATAGCTAACATTTGCAAAGCTATGGTCCATTGTTATCAGCATTATCGTCAACAGTAGCAGTGGTGAGGAGGAGACCCGACTCGCATATTGCGCCTGCGAATTTCCCATTCTCATCACACCACCTAACTTTCTGCTGTCCTGAACTATGTTCAGGTTGTAAATGTGCCAAGGGGGGAAAAGGAGGGGGAAGGAAAGGAGAGAAGGGAAGGGGAACAGTCACAGCTCTCGCTGAATAGAATCATTGCAAGTGTCATTTGGAGGCTGTGGGTTTGGCTTGTACTGGTGCAAGTTGTGTCTTCTCCCGCTTTCATTTCACTACGTTATGCCCTGAGTAAGCCCCAGGTGAATGTCACATCTAAAATCTTTTCTCCCTATTCTCATAACTTTTTGCTTTAGCATCTGCTGGCTTTATGTGGTCATTACTATGCTAAAATCAAGCCCTTTCATCCTTCTGATCCTTGTCGCCTCTGGCAGGCATGAATGGTTATTGAGTACTAAGCACAAAAAACAATGGTATGTTGATGTCATTTTGAAGGTCTTGCTGATGTCATTAACTCAGGGGCTGGACACCTGAGCATGTAGTGTGTATAATGTCACCTACTCAATTTGTTTTAGGTTTCAAGAAAGGACCACCGCTATCTTCAAGAAATTGAAATGAGGGAAGAGGGTGGGACACCATCAATTGTTGGGGCTATCCGATGTGGTCTTGTGTTCCAGTTAAAAGCAGCAGTAGACCACGAGTTTCTTCTTTCGAGAGAAGAAAAGCTGTGCAGGTGCGTAAACTGGTTGTATGCACAGCACTCTATCTGGTGCTACAAAAAATACTGTGTTAAGCAGAGATCTCACACTATGTGACACTTAGGGTGGCTAGCTTTAGGTATATGCATGTTACTTTCTTTGTCTGCAGCTTTCCTAACTACTAGATGCAAAGCTTCTTGGATCTATCACAGTGCAGCCAGACATTGACAGCAAACATTAGACTGCTCAAAGATAGCCGCATTAAGTAACTATACAAGGATACATGTTGATTCACTGAATGATCATGCTCTATGTTATACCACAGGGGCTCAGTGGTTTACATTATTCTATTGGGGTGCACAAGGTCATGAGTTTGATTCTAAGCTGTACTGGCACATTCCAATGGGAGCAGAAATAAAAAGCACTAATTTACTGAGATTTTAATACAAATTGAAGGTGCACTAAAGAGTTTGTCTTGTTTTTAAGGTGTTAAATCTGAACTAAATCTTGTAAAAAACAAATGCTGAAAATTACAAGTATGCGTATATCGCTGACATAGTTCAGTTGTACTGTAGTCATGCTTAGTTTTTATTTGTTTAGTTTAGTTATTATTTAGTTCTAATTAATTTAAAGCTTCTTTTGTGTGGTTTCTTTTGTTAACCTTTTAGCACCAATGAAAAGCAAATAAACATACTTTGAAATATTATTATTTCCTTATTCTATGTCTAAATATAGCATCTTGTTGAGATTTGAAATATAACTTAGGGTGGAAGTGTGAATACACATCTTTGGTTTGAAGCAGATAGAAGACAAATGGAATGCATCTTCAGTTCCTGTATTATGGTGTGCGGACTGCTCACTGTGTGCATGAACCACCTTCTTCACGTGTAACTTTTGCAGATATCGCCGGCAGAAAAAAAAGAAACTATGTTATTTGCATTTTAGCACAAATTAAGGTACAGTACTAGTAGCAGCCATGTGACTAAAACATCAGTGAGTTTTCAGACTTTATTGATTCTGCTTCTTGTCGATAATATGCTCCATCTTAACATGTCAAGCGCTTTGCCTTTCCGAACTGCAGGATATGATTCTGCATGTCTCACCTCTGCTTTTTTTGCACTTCTCTAAGGTGGCTGCTGTGTATGACATGGCCAGGCAGCTTCAGGATTATTTTGTTTTTTGCCTCTAGCTTCTTTGTGAAGCAGACCATTTGTTGCTGCAGCATTTAGATACTGACTCACTTTGAAATTTTTTATTACTGCTTTAGCTGTACATAGAAAAATTTCTTAGGTGAAACATTCCGAGAGTCCGCAGAACTGCATGTCTGATGATTGTGCTCACTTGAGCACAAGCATTTGTGCAGTTTAAGGTGAATTTTTGTACTTTCTTGTTATACATGCTCTTCATGTGATTGTGTTGCTGTAGTCATGCGCCTGCATTGTGCAGTAACATTTTTTTTAAATTTTTGACAGCAATCACCCTAAACATGTTTCAATTTTGGACCTCCTTTAATATTCCAAAGGAGATGATAATGTTGCAACAAATATTCTTTATTTTCTTTTGGCCAGTACAACAGAAATATGATATCATGATGTCTCCTTTGCTTTGCCAAACACTATTGTGGAGTCATGTTCATCTTTAATCGAGGTGCTTGTATGAGCTTTTAGGCCTTTTGCACAAGCATTCGTTATAGCTGGAATGTGTGATGACGCCTGTAAAAACTTACTGCATGTAAGCAATGACATTTAATCCACTGCCGATACTTGTTGTTTCCACCATTGAGCTATTTTTTCATTTATGGATACATCCTTGTCCGATAGACAATTTGGTTCTTTCAAGTTCATTGTGCCTTAATTGCTTGCCTATTTATAGCTTGCCAACAGCTGTTTGCTTGCACATTCATCATCACCACCATTGCCCTGACCTATGTCTGAAGCAGAACGCTCCCAACTATCTCAAGTTACCTCTCTGTTGTTGATTCCATCCTGTCTCTGCGAATTCTTTTACTTCATCAGACCGCCTAATTCTCTGCCACCCTTGACTGTGTTTTCCTTTCCTTAACACCCATTCTCTTAGATTATCAGTTCTGCTCTACACATCACATGACTTGTGGAACTCCATTTCTTCCCTGTTTTCTTGAATGGAAAATCATTCACCCATGCTTTCCTTCCAATCCTTACTTCCAGCTTTCTGTCCGTTGAAGGCAAACTGCAACAAAATACTGGGCAGTGTAAAAAAGTCTTGTTTCAACTAGTGTATATATAGAGCAACCTCCGTGTGAAATTTTATGTTTGAGATACGAGTAGATGCACCATGAAAGGCTTGCAAAAGTAGATGTTTTTGATACCAAAAGTGATAAAATGCTGCCATTACCACACGTCGGAAGTGACTTAGGAAGTGAAGCTCCTCTGTATGGCTTCTGAGATTAGCTGTTGCCCGTGGCTTCCTGTGGTGCACTCAGATATCTTGGAGGCAACTTGCTAGCACTTGCGTTATAGCCACCAATCAACAGATGCGCGCATTGTCTGCTTGAGTGCTACTTGAAGGCTGCTAATAACCAATCGCAAGCCATGCAGATCTGCCAAGATTGTTTCAATAGTATTTACGGCTCATTTATAACCAATTTAGCCAAAGTGAAGTTGCATTGTAGTTGGCCTTTAATGTTACTCCTATCTGTGAGCATGCACTGCAATTTCTAATGGAGGAAATGCAATTGTGTACATTCATACTGGCACAGAAAGATGTGGAGCGCTTGGCAGGACGTTCCAAACCTGATGGTCTTGGGGAACCAGAATGTTCGCCGCCTGCCCATTGTGTCCTTCTTGGTTCGCCACCCTGGCTCTGGCCTCTTCCTGCACCACAATTTTGTCTGTGCTTTGCTGAATGATCTCTATGGCATCCAAGCTCGTGGCGGTTGCGCTTGTGCTGGTCCCTATGCACAGGATCTGCTGGGCATTGATGAAAAGTTGGCCATTCGCTACGAGGAACTCCTTGCTGAAGACAGGTGTGGTGTGCCAAAGCTTAAATGCTTGTTTTTTACTTACTGTTTGTTTATCCTTGTGGCCTTTCATGACTGCAGACAGGAGCAGGGTATAACAAGAAGTGTACTTGTGTATAACAAATGATAATGATTGTACTCCTGACGACAAACGCGTTGGTTTTGGGAACTGTGGCAGCAGCAAGATGATTTTAGTTCAAACTTGTCTTCTGAAAAAATGCCTTGGAATAGCTTTTGAAGGACATATTGTTATGCAAAATGTTCTAAAAATCTCAGTTGGCAAGTGCAGCAGCCAGGTTCACGGCCAGGCCTGCCGACCTTAGGGCTGTCACCACTAGCCATTACTGAGGCATGAGCACTAGCGACTTTATTCATGAAAGCGTTACTGCAGTTGTAGACTTGCAATAATTCAAGCTTGTGTGATTCAAAATTTTGGCTAATTAAAATTGATCTCAAAAATTTGTTTCCTAGTATGTTAGTCCAGTATTTTAAAGCTGTTCAATTCAGCACAGTCAAAGAAGGCTTTCAGTTCAGACTTTTATGACTTCCCTAAGGGTGGAGGAATGTGTCTAAAACAGCTGGAAAGAAGACATTCATAGAGCATGAATAGTTATTACATGTCCACATTTGATATACAGGCTACTGTACCACATATATTGACAAGACTAGCTCACATTCAAGGGTGCTCTCACACCAGAAGGTGTAAATCGGTAGGGGTGTGTGAATATTCGAAAGTTCCAAATAACAAATTGTATTGTGTCCTATTTGACTTTATCTTCAAATCTAATAGTCACTATTTGTAAATATTAATGTTTATCAAATAGTTTTTGAATACTTGAAAATGTCAATTGTGCACAGTCAAACATGAAAATAGAGCAAGAGTGCGATAAATTTAATCCCTGTAGGCATAGAAGATGCATGAAACGATCTCTGTGTGTGTGAACAAACTTCTTATTCCTAAACAGCACTTAATAATTGTAACGCTTGTGAAAGGGAAGGAAGAAGCACACAGAAAAGACCAAGAGAAGACGTAGAAGAGGCAGCCAGATTTATTATGTCCAATTAAATGGAATGTTATATTTTGGTGCAGCCGACAGGATGTGGGATGGCATGGAAGAGATTCTCAAAAATGGTAGGCTGCGTGTGCCTAAAACAAGTGTGGAAAAAATTTTAAGACTGTGTCATGATTATCTGGAATCCGGTGGTCATGATGGTTTTTGGAGGACCTACTGGAAGATTAAACAGAGATTTCACTGGAGTACGATGAAACAGATATTTCAGAATATATAAAGATGTGCCATCAATGCCAGCTCTGTAAAGCAAAGTTCAGACCCTGTGGAAGTGCTGTGGTTATTCGAAAACACTCAGAAAAGCCATTTGAGACCATACACCTTGATTTCGCAGAGCTCAGAAAAAAAGGGGAGGGAGTACAAACTATGCAAGCTTTTCTACTGGCCATTGATAAGTGCACACGCATGGTGGCATATATATCAAAACGTTTATTAAAAAAAAAAGTGCAGAAAGCGAGTGGGTGGAGCCCGTAGTCCAGGGCCCTACTGGCTTGAGCGGTCCGCCGTGCCTGGTCGAGGAGCGCTAGTTGCATCTCCCGATCCTCGCTGACGAGCAAAGTCTCCCACTGCTCCCTTCCGGAATGTTTGCCGGCTATTTTTGGTGGATTAATTTTGGGTGGCCTGTTCTGGCAATGCCACGTAATGTGGGTGAGAGTTGGCCAGCCTCCGCACCATGGACAGTGAGCGCTGTACAGCGTTGGGTGAATGGCATGTTTCAAATAAAGGTTTGGAAATGTGTGCGTCTGTATTCGGCACCAGTCATAAGAGTGCCGCCTGGATAGGTCAGGGTGTGGTGGACTGTACTTTCTTCGCTCGCGCTGTTGGTGCTCAAGGATGTCTCGTGGCAAGAAGGGGTTTTCGTCAGAGTGGTTGGTCGCTCGGTTGATAAAAGCACGAGCTACACCATCCTCTGTCTCATTGCCCTCGAGTCCTGCGTGACCCTGGCACCAGATGATCATGCGTTTCTGGGTTAGGTTGGATCCTAATAGATGACGAGATGTTCTGTGCTGTGTGGTAGCCTCACGGTGAGGAAGAGTCTACATGCGACTTGGGAATCTGTAAGAGTTATTGACGATTGTCCCAGAGTGTCCCTAGTTTTAATAGCTAGCGCGATAGCTGAAGCTTCTGCGGTATTCTCAGATGCAACTCGAGCCGTGGCACAAGTCACTACTGCGAGGGCGTACTTGTAAGCACCACATCGAGCGACATCTGTGTAGACTGTAACCAGATTTCCGCCGAACTGCTGCATTAACTTTCGAGCTCGAGCACTTCTACGACCCCGGTGGTATTTTGGACTCATGTTGTTAGGGATTGGGGCTACTATGATCCTTTCATGAAGGACTTTAGGCAGAGATTTGAGTTCTTCTCCCGCATATTGTGGACGAGTAGAGTAACCTACGTGGCAAAGTAATTTTCTGCCAGAGGAGGTTAAGCTAAGCCTCTCCCGTTGAGATATGAGCATTGCTGCCCGTAGCTCCTCGTAGTTATTGTGAATCCCGAGGGCCAGCAGGCGTTCAGTAGAGGTTCCCTGTGGTAGGCCGAGAGCCGCTTTGTATGACGTTCTAAACAACGCATCTATTGCTTTTAGTTCTGTTTTCGTGGGGTCCTGGAAAGGGAGTGAGACGACTTAGCACAAAAGCATGAACGAGCCGGATCGTCTCTGTTTCCTTGAAACCTTTTCGGTGATAGGTTACTCTACGAATCATACGGGAGATCTGTTTCACCGTAGTCCTAAGGGTTTTAATGGTGTGGTCTACTCGTTTGTTGCTTTGCAGCCACAGTCTGAGGACTCGCATTTTCTGGGCCTCCCTTATCTGGCTGTCTCCACGAAAGAGGTTGACTGGCCCGTGAGTTTGACGGCCTCAACCTCGGACCCTTATAAATTCCGATTCATCGGGAGCGCAGCTCATTCCGCTGCTGCGAGCGAACGTTTCAAAAGCAGTTGCTGCTTCTTGCAGAATTTGTTCTTTTTGTCCTTAAGAGCCGCTGGTTGCCCATAGGCTAATAGCGTCTGCATATAATGTGTACCCTAACCCTGGTATGACGTCAAGTGTTTTGGCTAAGTGTCTCATGCCGATATTGAAAAGAAGGGGGGAGAGTATTGCCCCCTTGCGGTGTACCTCTATTGGGCATGGAAAAAGGGTCTGAGTGCTTAGTGCCGATGCCTATTGTCGCAATGCGAGAGGTCAGGAAAGAGCCGGCGTAATCATAGATTCTTTGTCCACAACCGATGTCATTTAGCTCAGCTAAGATAAGTTCATGTGAAATAGTGTCGAATGCACTTTTCAAATCAAGAGCTAGGACGAGATGTTCTGCACCAACCGTGGTGTTGCAAAGAACTTCTTCGCAGAGTAGCAGGAAAACATTCTGTGTCGACAAATATTGGCGAAAGCCGAATATGTTTGTGGGAAATAGGTTGCGGTCTTCAACGTAAGATGTGAGACGTGTATGGATCACCTTCTCAAATAATTTGCCAAGACAGGAGGTTAGTGATATCAGTCTGAGATCTTGTAGATCATGAGGTTTTCCTGCTTTCGGAATAAGCATGATTTTGGCCTCCTTCCACTGTTGTGGAACTACGCCCTCCCATATCTGTTCATTAAAATACCGAGTAAGCTGTTCTAGGTGCTCATCGCTCGTGTTCCAGATCGTAGCATTTGTGAGCTGATCTGGTCCTGGAGCAGTATTTCTCTTTGCAGCTTGCGCTGCTGCAAAGAGTTCTGCCTTAGTCATCGAGGCGTCCAGCACTGCGTTTTCTTGCCCTTGGTATGGCAAAGTGCATGGGGGAGTGATTACTGCTCCTATGTACTTCTCTTTAAGTTTAGTGAGGAGGGCCTGATCTGTTACTGAAAATTCTCCGGCAAGTTTTTGAAGGGTGCGGTTATTGGCCATTTTGGTTTTTCCTGGTTCTATTATGCTGCGAAGTATCGCCCATGTCTTGGAGGTGTGTAACGTTTTGCGAAGTGAGTCACAAAGACTCGCCCAACTTGCTACCTCTAACTGCTGTGCGTAAGCGTTTGCCCGCTTGGATATTTCAGCAATTCTGTGGCGCAGTTTGCGATTAAGTCGCTGTTTTTCCATCACTTAGTTAGCCCCCTTCTGGCTTCCCACATATGTCGCAGATGGTTGTCAACTACCGGTGTTTCCGCTGTGAGCGCTAGCCGCTTAGATGTTGCTTTATGAGCGTCTCATATGTGCGTTGCCTACTCTTCAGCGTTCTCAGGCGATATCTCCGGCCTGGGGATTTTGTGATAATTTACCCAGTTCGTGATTACCACATGGCCACAGGGTCGCCGAATTTTCGGGGAGCCTACCGACATGCTGATGATGAAATGGTCACTGCCTAGATTCTCTCCTAGATTGGTCCAGAATAATCGTCGACATTATTTGTAAATGTAAGATCTGGAAAGATGTCCGCACTGACGTTGTTACCTAATCTCATTGGGTTTTGAGGGAGAATGATGAGTTGGAGGTCATATGCTTCGGCCGCTCGCTCGAGCTCCCGGCCTTTGGGGGTGCCTATTCGGTAAACCCAGCTGGTGTGAGGGGCATTGAAGTCACCAAGAAGCAGTAGTCGATCCTGGGTGCCGGAGTGGCACTTGATGTACCGAATGAGGGCCTCAAAATCGACCCTCCATTCTTTAGGTGGGCTATACACGTTCGTGATTATGGTTTTTTCCTTGTTACGCTTCTGCGGTAGTATTGTTACAATTTGGTAGTTGGTGCTGCTAGTCACCAGATAATCTATACTGGTTGCTATGTCCTTGAGCACCATCGTCGCGACCTTAGGGTAGTCTGGGTGGGATATCGTGTAGTAGCCAGTCAATCTGACCGGCTTGTTACTGATCTCTTGCAAACAAATGACATAAGGTTTGACTGGTGCCATGTTAATGTATTGCTGTTAGAGCAGCCGCCCGTTTGTGGAAGGTGTGGCAGTTCCATTGCCCAATTTTGAGATATTCATGATGTGCTCGCATTCTACTTGCCATGAATAGTGCTTTCGCTGTCCGAGGTCGGTATGGGTCGCGGACGGCGGTTAGATTGAGCACTGGGGCTAGTGCTGGCCCGCTTACGAACTGCGCTCTTTACACTGGACACGGATCCATCGACGTAAGTTTTTAGGCTTGGAAATTCTGCGTACATCTGCTGCTGAAAATTTTGCATAGTTTGTAATTGATGCACAATTTGTTGGAATGTGACCTCCATAGAATTCGGCATCGTTATAACCTTGAGAGGCGTGCCTGCTGCTTTAGTATGTGCTGTTTTGTTCGGTTCGGTGCAGCGACCTGCTTTGAGGGAGGCCAACTATAGCTTAATTTCTGCCAAGCTCTCGCGGAGGAGCTTGTTTTCGTTAATGATCTTCTGGTATTCGGGATTTTCTGTTACAGGAGCAGTAGGAGAAATGACTCGTTCCCAGCTTACCTTGTTATTTTGTGCCGCTTGCTTGGTCACAGTGCCGGGAGCCCCAGATTTAGGCGACTTTGGTGATTCGGATTGAGGTGGGTTTTTGGCATTGGAGTTCTTTCGTGTCCGCGATCTGGATCAGGACCAACGGCGAGTGCCTGATACCTCTGGCGAGGGATCCGATGCGGATTCTCCATCATAGGAACTGAACCAACGTAGGCGTTGAGGTGGCTTCGTTGAGCTGTCTTTCCAGGTAGTCCGTTGAACGCCAGTCCTTGGCATTCTTTTGCTTTGGGATTTGAGACGTTTCTTACAACTGCGGTCTCCTGTCATGTGACCCTCCCCACAGGCTGCACACTTGGGAGCGCACTTGTGTCCGGCTACAGGGTCTCGTCCACATGTACGACATACTGGAGTGTCCGGCTGGGGACAGGCGTCCGATCAGTGACCTATTTGGTGACACACTTTGCACACCTGAGTGGTGATTTTGCAGGGGCAGCAGGCAAGTTCTCCGCCGTTGTAGTAGATGTACTGCGGCGTAATCCCTCAAAAAAAGGTGATAACAGCCGTTTTAATGTTATGAAACATGTGTGCTTGGAGAATTTCAACCCCTTGTGTGCGTATGCGTAGATTCGCTTTTAGTGCTTCAGACGTCGTGTGCGGGTCCAAGCCGTGAATGACACCCTTGGTTGTCCCGTCACTTGTCGCTACGTAGTCGTTGACCGAGTGAGGCCAGCCGTTGATGTTTAGCATTGTAATACGTCTAACGCAGTCTGCTACTGTCTGGTGCAGTGCGGACACGATAAAGATGTTTGAGCCCGGCTTGATTCTGAGCAGAAATTGCTCACCTGATATTTGCCCGCTGCATGCAGCAATTACGGCGTCCACCAGTAGTGGACTAGTCAGGTTCTTGACCGCTAGCCCTTGATGTGGTCGTACCGCAATCTTAAAATCGTCCTTCGGCAGGGGGGGAGGGGGGGGCCACCTGTATGCTGGTTTGTGTTTAGTCCGGTTGCTTGACCAACGGGAACTTGTTGATTGTTCAAGGTCTCCGAATATTCCAGTGCTTTGGTCTTCTTCTCTTTCGCATAGCTTTTTTTCTGCCGGAGCATGAGGACCATCTGCCAATCCCCATCTGTTTGACTTAGGCTCTCTGTCCCAGCGTTCTGGTCGCTAAGTCTTCTTGGTGTCGTGAGGTTGTGAGCAGCAGAGTTTTGAAAATCCATGTTGTCAAGGTCCTGGCAATGCGTGTCCATCACATGCGAGGGTCCGGGACGCGCAGTTGCGTCGGGGCTTGATTTGCAAGAGCCATCGAGCGCGCGTTCGCCGCACACTCTGGCGTTCCAGTGGCCACCTACGTGGCGGCTTTGGTCTTAGCGAGCTTGCACGAACGAAGACACTTTTGGGCTTGTAAAATAATACGTTCCGGTCACTCACGGCTGTGGGTAGCTTCAGTCGATGCGGGACCACTTCACAAATCTGTGATAATCGTGGAAATCGGTCGCACAAACAATTTTCTACCAAAAAGCAGGAAAATTCGCGAAGCACATGTGGGCACGATAGTACTCACTGACACCACAAGCATCCTCTGGTGGCATGCAGGCCCGGAAAAGAAGATTCCACCAGCGTTGTATCACTGCTTAATCGAGATATGTTCAAACACGCCAAAGTACTCATCGCCGACAATGGTCCAGCTTTTAAAAGTGATCACTTGAAACGTTGGGCTGACGAGAGGAACACAGAGCTTTGTTTTGCTGCACCATGTCATTCGAAAGCAAATGGACTCACTGAGAGAACGATACAAGATGTGAGACAGTTCATCGCGCTCCCAGGTGGTTGGAAGTGTGCTCTTGAAGCGTGTGTGAACCACCACAATCACTCATATGCGGTTGGCTTGGGGTGCACACCGTACTTCACGTACCATGGCAAATCGGAACGGCTTCCTACCGACCACCTGTTGGGAACTATGAATCTGTTGGTGCTGCAACAACAAAAAAAAATAAAAAAGGTCTGAGGATCAAAGTGCAAGGTACAAGACCACCGTGAAAAAAGTTATGACTGCCGACATTCAGTCAAATCTCCAGACATACAAGTGGGAGATAACATGCTTGTTTGAAGGGGTCTGAAAGGATCAAAGACTCCTTTTACAGGACCTTACAAGGTTGTGAAGAGCGCCCACCGGCAAGGCATTTTAAAAACTGTGCTACAGTGGATTGCAAGATGTTATCATGACAACATCTGGGAACAACGTGGTCATATCAACCCACGAGGGTTGACAACAGATGGAAGGCTCGTGTAACGCTCGTGAAAGAGAAAGAAGAAACACACAGAAGAGATCAAGAGAAGAGGTAGAAGATAATAATAATAATATTTGGGGTTTTACCACTTTCTGATTATGAGGCACGCCGTAGTGGAGGACTCCGGAAATTTTGACCACCTGGGGTTCTTTAACGTGCACCTAAATCTAAGCACACGGGTGTTTTTGCATTTCGCCCCCATCGAAATGCGGCCGCCGTGGCCGGGATTCGATCCCGCGACCTCGTGCTCAGCAGCCCAACACCATAGCCACTGAGCAACCACGGCGGGTGAGGTAGAAGAGGCAGCCAGATTTATTATGTCTGATTAAATGGAATGTTGCAATAATGTGCAATGTAATGACAGAAACTTGGTAACATTATGAATAGTAGGATGTGAACATCGTTTTATATTAATTGTGAAAGCGGCTGTTCATTATTTGAAAACTAAACTATTTGATTTGGTTAGCCTTTGGCACTGCTCAATTCATATTCGATTAAGTCTCAAAAATGACTATGTGCATACCCCTACATATCTGCCTCAGATGCTTTGGGTGCAATTGTAACGGTAATTTATACATGACATGGCAGCAGTCCCTTCAAGTGGTTTCATCATGAAGAAACTGAACCTGATATGGGTAGACTGCACTGTGTTAGAAGCAAAGTTTATTCTGCTCCATTAGCGGTGGAGTGTCCTGAGAGATGAAACTACATGAGTGCGGTCGTTGTGAAAGTGACCACACCTTGCAAATGTTTTTTGTGTTCCTGTTCAGGTTGTGTGTCTGTTTGAATGAGACCATGTGCATATACCATGCATATGTACATGCACCTAATCTACATAATTCTCTTTGGGATCATATCTTATCCAACTTCATATAATTTAATAAAAAGTCTGTAGTCTCTCAAAGCTTTAATTAATGTGAGTTGGCTGTACTACCTGCAATCAATACTATTAGTGGAAGTAGTGCACCTTAAATATAAAACCTTACAAACAAAATCAGCAGGAAGATTGCTAAGATGGGCATTTGCTGATAGACAGTTTATGAATTCTTATTCTAGCAGCGTACTAGGAATGATAGCTGCATTATTCAATGCATAATTACTGTTCTGATACATTAGAATGTTTTGACAGTTTGATAGTACTTGTGGAGTAAAAAGCAGGTAGTGTCGGGACACTCTTCCCTCTTGAGATAAGGTTTGTGTCTGTCTTGTTTAGCCAACTAGACCGAACTCATCTGAGACGCTACCTGGAGCATTCTGATCGAGAGGTGCTGCGTCCAGGCTTTGTGCGCCTGAACCTGGCTTTCTACATGCCAGATGCCCTGGTGGACTTTGTCCTCGAGGCAGTGCGCCATGTGGCTTGTCATGGCTGGAAGCTGCTCCCACAATACAATTTCAACCCTGAGACTGGCGAGTGGAAACATTCCATGCATCAGGTTGGTGTCTTGGTGGCATAGTGGTGGAGTGTAATGGGTTGATATTTGATGGGACAGTGCTGTGAGTGCTGTCTGCTTCTGTTTGTTTTGAATGCATAGTTTCTCATGTCTCTTGCTAAACCAAGTTTGTTGTAATGCATTCTTTGCCACTGCGATATTGACTCTCCTGAGCACTGTAAGGCATGAGAAAAGTATAACCTGGCATGACTGACTTAGCACAAGTGCCGCAGGCTTGAGAAAGTTTGTTCGACGTACGCCCAGCGACCAAAAACGCGCCCCGCAACTTCTACAACAACAGTGTTATGGGTTCTGCCATTGCGACGTTCACGTACGATCAGTATGATTTTTACTGATGACTGTGGCGATGCGAACTCCGTCGCTTCGTTTCAGTGGACGCTAACGCCGCTTTTGCTCTTTTGCGTCGCACATTTGCGGCACTCTGCACTCGCCGAGCACTGAGAGTTGTCCGAATTATCCGATGTGTGGCCAAATATGACCGAATTAACGGGAGTTTCATTACACTAAATAATGCATATGCCTCCCAGGACCAAAGGACAAGCCCGAATTATCCGATTTTCCGAATTAACAAGAGTTGAATTAAACGAGATTTTCCTTATATTACAAGGCTGTTCATGGGGCTTTTCTTTTTCAATGAAGTAAAACTTTCTATGTGAGTGTGTATGAAAAATCTGTTCTTTACATTTTGCTGAATTAAACTTAATATATTAATTTGAATGTAAAAATATCTTGAGCTGTGCAAAGAGGTGTAGAGTGACTGAATACCCTGGGTTGGTCTTGCCTGCAGGCACTGCATTTCTTTTTTTTATATGGGACATATTTTATGGGATCACATTGTTGCTATGTTTAAGTGGTGTTTTTGTAATCATAGTGTGCTTCCATCTATACAGCTTTGTCTTTAAGGAGAAACATGTGCCTTAGACCGAAAGTGTAAAAAAAATCTTAATTCTTTAACGTATGGTACTGAAAACTTGTACATATATGTAATTTTACGTGCTTGTTTCGAATAAAAGGTGCATTTTTGTTTGTCTGCTTTGGATATAGTTTTATGTAAGCTGCCTTTAATAAATTTTCTGCTAAGATTTGAAAAATATCAGTTCCTCAGATTTCGCTTAACAGGGTGTCAATGACTTATGGATTCTTCACGTAAAGCCGTAAGACCAGCCTGATTTCTGTGCCTTGCGTAGAACAAGAGTTGGGAGACTTCGAAGTTAAGCACTAAAAGAACACTCTCTCGAGCTTCAACTTCAAGAGAAGAATTACAATAAAACTGCTATATTACAATAAAACTGAATTACAATAAAACTGAATTACAATAAAACCACTGCTATATTTATTACATATTTAATATACAACATATCAGTTAACTGACAGTGCTGTGGTTATTTCTCTCATGTAATTAGTGATTATGCACATTGTCGTAACTTATCAACCACAATTAATATGAGCGTGGCTATAAACCAAAGCGATACGGCATTAAAATGCACATATATAGTATATTCCCTCATTTATTAAATCATAAACAGTATGGACAGCTTAAGTTTCCCACTTGCACATCTCTTTTGGTGGCACACCCTCAGGCTCTCGCCACCTGACGACATCATTTTTCTATGACATTTGGGCAGGAGCAGATGTCATTGGGTGTCATTGGTTTGAAGTGTTGATGCACTCTGAAGCAGAGAGAGTGTGACTGGGATATTGCGGATCTGGTTGTGTCTCATTTCTGCTAAGGCCTGCAGGGGCTGGACATTCATGTAGGTTAGGCTAAGTATAAGGGCCAAGGAAAAGTGCTCAAGGAGATGTTTGTACGAGAGCATCAGGAAAGATTTTTACTGCTTAAAAGGCTTGTTGCAGTGGATTAGTGAATGAGGCTTTGTAACACTGTCTTATGAAGCGTGATGGCTTGGTGACTTTTGGTCTTGTCATGCCTCTCCTGTACTCATAATGCTTGTGTTTCGGTATTTACAGGTGTTTAAGGACAGAAAATGGCTTGGCTCGATTTCTTACAAAGAAGGGAAGTTTGTGTACAGAGACCTTGAAGGAGAGAGTGAGAGACCTGGCACCGATACTTCGTGGCAGGTAAGCAATGTGTTGGGCAACAGTTGGGCAACAGTTGGCAACATGAATTTGCGTTTTTATTTGCATGCCGACATTGCTAGAACATGCATAGGCAATGCAACGAAAGAAATAAAGTCACTTGGATGCAGAACAAAGAAAGCAAAAAACCATTTGTTAGATTTCATGAAACTGAGGCCAGAAGTGGACAGCATGATCTCACAGACCAAGTCACGAGTTTCTGCTCTGTGCAAGTGATGTAAAGTTACGTCCTCGGTTCTGAACCCATGAACTGAAAGAAAATGCCTGAGCTTTGGGGCTCTACTTAAGACACATGCCTTCATTAATTAAATGCTTTCACTTTCGCAGCATGACAGCTTGCTGCAGAAAAGGCACTTGTTGAAGTCATCATGCGCCTGATGCTCATTCTTTCAAAGCAGTGTTTAATTGGGTGTTATGTGCCTGATGTGCCCCCACTATGCCCCTGCAATATGGCATTCGTGACATGTGAGCACGTGCTCATCTGGTAGATTTTGAAGCCCAAATTGAAAGAATTGTGGGAACAAAATAAAGTATGTATGTATCAATTTCAGTTATTCATGTAACAGTGATATTCTCTGAACATATGAACACCAGTGAAAATGCAGATAGAAGCTGCTGAAGCTGTTACACCTGGCCATTCTCCTAAATCAAAGCACTATACTTCTTTTTACATTCCAGGATGTGCTGAATGAAGCAAGCATCATTTTTGGAAACGCTGATAAAGTAAGACCACCTCATGTTTTTACTTTTAACCTTTGCTTATACCACAGAATTTCGCTGAAAATACACAAAAATAGTCTTAATGATGTGTTACGCTCTTGTGAGTGTTCAGTGTGTCTTTTCTCAGATAATTGCAATAAACACATTGTTGAGTTCTTTTAACTGAATCTTATTTTCTGAAACAAAAAAAATTAAATTAAATTATTGGGTTTAACGTGCCAAAACCACTTTCTGATTATGAGGCATGCCGTAGTGGTGGACTCCGGAAATTTCGACCACCTGGGGATCTTTAACGTGCACCTAAACCTAAGTACGCGGGTGTTTTCGCATTTCGCCCCCATCGAAATACGGCCGCCGTGGCCGGGATTCGATCCCGCGACCTCGTGCTCAGCAGCCCAACACCATAGCCACTGAGCAACCACGGCGGGTATTTTCTGAAACAGCATTTATATGATATGGAAGTGCATATGTTACAAAAAGCACACATTGTTAACTGAAATTGTTATGTTCCATTGCTATATCCATCATATATGCCCATGTCAAGAGCTGTAATTCAACCAAGTCAGTTCTTCAGAAATTTGCTAGTTGGAGGAAAATTTATAAAAGAAAAAGTTGGCATTCACCTGAAAGGGGCACAAAGCTGTAACGAAAGTCTGTGGGGATTCCTTGGAGGGAAAGCCTTGAAACTGAAGAAAAATTCATTCTAGTCTGGGGTTTGTACCTGGAACCAACATCTTTCTGGAGCATTTGCTCTAACTTGAGCTGACCAGGTGGCTAGTATGACAGGGTCAGTGCAGTTTCGATTTTGAGAAGGTGCCAGCAACTTATAAAAGCAAAAACGTAGTAGCTCTTACTGCTCTAGTCAGTGGCGGAATAACATGTGCTCGTTCAGATGAAGTCCAAATTATCGAGCGGCACGCTATTAGGCGTGAAATTTCAGTTGTCCTTCTATTGGTCACATATTAGGCGAGTGGTGGTGTTGCAAGGCATTCCATGTCAGTATATGATGTGCATTAAACATGAATCAAGTCTGTGCCTGTTTGAGTCTTCGCCACCGCTTTTTAGGGAGGGCTTTGTGAATAGAAGAAAGGTGACACGAAGAAAAATTATTTCAGATGCTGCCTCTGTCTAAAGATATTTTAGAGCTTGTTTCTGTTGTTCGGTTGAGGGAGTTTCGAAAATTTTGGTTTCAATTAACGAAAGTTCTTTTGCCTTACTGAAATAAAAACCAACCAATTTAAAGGTTGTTGTTATGTTTAGATGGCAATTTCGTTTAAGCAATTTCCGTTTACCAAGATTCTGCTGTAGATATTAAAAGTTCAGAATTATGTATCTGTTCTGCTGAGTGTACTTAATGTATCTGAAGCTGGCAGAGAGTTTCTCAAAAGTTACCTTTCACTGCATAGAAATGATTGGTGCCTGAAGACGGTGTACGAGTTGAAGTTGTTTTTGCTCTCCCTTTTGAGCAGGCTGCTCATAGAGCCCAGCTCGCTGACCAGCCTTTGATGTTTGATGCGGAAGCTGCTGAGCTGCGTTGGTTTATCCTCCCAAGTGAAGCAAAGCAACTCCTGGAAGGAACACAAGTGCTGCTCAAGGATCCTCCCTTTGCACCGCCCAAGCCAGGAATGCGCAAACACTTGGAAATACAGGCAAAGCTGCAGTGCTTGCCATCATGCCGAGTTACCTTGAAGTCTTCTAGCTTGCAAAATGAGCAGCCTAGTGCCCGGCAGTTTCGTTGGCATGCTCCTCCAAGGAACATATTCAAGCCATTCTTGAAGGTTAGTTCGTCACACAGATGACTTTTTTTTGCATTTTCTATCTCTGTCTCTCTGTGCATGGGTCGAGTGAGGGTGAGCACTTGGAAGGCATGTGTCTTGAATGCGTGCTAATGCTAATATGTGTGCTGTTGTGTACTAGAATGGGGCAGTGTGCTGTCCGTGCTGCAAAACAATGGGAGTGACATGGTCACACCTGCTTTGATGTTGGGTGCTGAGAGTAAAAAAAGGACTGTCGTGGGTGATTTGGATTTGCATGGCAAAATGCCTTGTGTGAATAAATTATGGCAGTGTCAAAATGTGCTCGAAATGAACATAATTTACTCAAAATAAACATTACATAGGCAAAGCAAGCTTTGCTGTAAAACGAAACTTCACCCATCACCAGCACTGGTGATTAATCTCATGCCATTGAGCTGTCATGCAGGATTTGCACTTTGCAGTTTGTGTAGGGTTTGGCATGCAGTGCCTACTCTGAGAGTGTTGTTGCCTGCATGTATATTGGAGGGCACAGCAAACAGTACTGTAGCAGACAAAGGCAACATTGTACACATCGCAAAGGTATTGTTTTTGAGCAGGCAGCATGACTGTTTGATGAGCGAATAAGCAAGATGGCAGTGTATGCCGTGAGAGCCTTTTGCTGTCGCAGCAAGTTAGTTCGGAGCTGGAGAGATCCTGGATGTCTATTGATTTTTACTTTGCTTCGTAAGCGAACTTGGAACACCTGTTATTACACATAAACCATATGGCTTTTCTGTGGACCTTATCAAGCATTGTTTATTTCTACACTTGCAGGCAGTCAAAGAGTTTGACATGATAGCTGACGGAGACAGAATCCTTGTCTGTTTATCAGGAGGAAAGGACTCTCTTTCTCTACTTCATACATTGCGCCAGTTCCAGTTCAGCTTCAGGAAAAAGGTAGGAGCTACCTCCTTTGTAAATTCGATGTTGACAATATTGTGTCCACTGTTGGGCACAGAGTGCCCCTCCTTTTTTCTGACTACAAAGCTATTGTTGTCTGAATTGCCGTAGGAATATGCACTGAATGTGGCTACGTGTGGTGTATTCTCATCTCTTTAGGGAAAGAACTTTGATCTGGGTGCTGTAACAGTTGATCCTGGAAGCTCACTGTACGATCCGAGCCCTTTGAAGAAATATCTGCAACTATTAGGAGTCCCATACTATTATGAAGAGCAATGTAAGCATAAAAATGTTTTTGTTTTGTTGTGCATTTGCATGCACTACTGTAATTTATTATTCCCAGTGCACTGGCAGCATTTTCATCACCATTGTCGGGTAGCTGTATTCGCACATTGCAATGTGCAATAGCTACCGTTTAGTGAGCCTCTTGAAATCGCTCCTTCCTTATGTGGTGTGGAATTGCATCTACATGTAGTACTTCGTGCCCACTTAGCATGTGCTGTATGACTTTGTGTATGATTTCTTGTACGAAACTATGTATTGTACGTGGGCCGAGGCTAATTGCCATGTTCTCGGCACTTGCTCTCTTGGCAGGCATTGTTGAACAGGCCTCTGCCCTGCCTGAATGCACCTCCATTTGCAGCTTCTGTAGCCGCATGAAGCGTGGTCGTATCTACGCTTGTGCACGAAGAGAAGGCTACAATGTGCTTGCACTTGGGCAGCATTTGGATGACCTTGCTGAAAGGTGCAGTTTATGTCATACATTTCCTTTCTTTCTACATTTCCTGAATGGCTTTGCACTTTCATTAACCAAAGGTAAAAAGATTAAAGGGATGCTACAAGGAAATTATATGTTATCCTAATATTTCACTTGGTTGATGCTAAATAAAATAGCATTTACCGTGAGTAAGCATCTCGTCAGAATGTCAGATTTCGGTAACATGTGACCGAGGTTGGTTAGTCATTAATTATGAAAGGATTACATTACTTCCAGAAATAAATGCTAACTCTACCTACGTACTTTAGTGCACCGCACTTATACTAAAGGCACTGAAATCTCCAGGCATGCCATGAAATCTGTGATGCTGACCATGCTTGCTGCTATCACCACCGCTAAGTTTGTGCTTTAATATATTTTAGGGCACAAGTTCGCTCAATAAAATGTATTGTGTTTAATCTTGCTCATATTATTGACTACTACCCTGTACAACGCCACTTCTTCAAGACAATATCATCATCTTCATCGTCAATGTACCATAGCTACAACAGATTTGGTTTGTTTAGAGACCTGAAAGTTCTATCTTGTTTTTCATTGTGTAAAATCAGCTCCTTATTTGTTTCATTTTGATATTGCAGCTTTCTCATGTCGGTGTTTCACAATGGCTTTCTCAGAACTATGAAGGCTAACTACAAGGTTAGGTAAGTTCAGGTGGTGCATTCGTGACCTGTGATTGCACTCGGTGATATTGAATGACGCTGTGTTTTGGCTTGATTTTTCTTGAAGAGAGGGTGACCTCCGTGTAACACGGCCTTTTGTCTACGTAAGAGAAAAGAACCTGAGGAAATTTGCTGAAGAGGTAGGCGCTTGCCTGTGCTGTTTCACCAATTTTACAATGTCATTGTGTTGCATCTATGAGTAAAACAATGCCTTGTATTCCGTTTTCATGACATAGCTTTGTGCTTGGTTTTCAGAAAAAGCTTCCAGTCATTGCAGAAAATTGCCCAGCTTGCTTTGAAGCTCCTAAGGTTTGCAGACACAATTAATATATTTCTTCTTTTAATTCACCTTATTTAACATGCTTTGCATGCTCTTGAAGACCAATATCTTGCTCATTTCTAACTGCACTACTGGCTATGTACCTTTGTCCATGCTATCATTTAACAAAATGAAAAGAAAAGTTATTTTTGAGCACCAAACTGTCATAGCACTTTTTAGACTTGAAGAATCTTGCTCAGCTGTAATACATATGATCTAGTATTAAAACATTAAATGTGCTTAAGGACCTTGTAGATGTAATTGGCTTCTCTTTATGCCTAATGAAGTTTGATGTGGCATAACTGCATGTGTTCCATAAATATGCTCTCCTCAAAAATTTTTTAGTGACCGAAGTTGTAGCACGACTTCTTCATTGTGCTCTTTCTGTCCTTGTTTGTTTAGGAACGACACAGGGTCAAGCAGCTATTGGCTGCTCAGGAGATTTTGTTCCCAAAGCTGTACCCAAGTTTGAGATCTGCCATGCACCCATTGATGGCCATCAAGCGGACTGGAATTGAAAGTGCTCTTCACCAGAATGGCTTTAATCTCCAAGACACAGATTCAGAGTGACCGAACGTCACTTTAGCTTTTTAATTTATCTCCCGCCAAGAGATGGATCTTATTCATGCTTTCTTTTTTTTCTCAAATACTTATGTAGATGTGCACCCAAGTACACAAAAATGATAGCTTAATACAAATAAACATACTTCATTTCCACCCTAAATAAGCAGACTGCTCTGTCTGCTAGGTGTGTGGCCATTTGTTGGAATGCGCATCTAGGGGCAAATAAGAAGATTAAAGGAGTCCTCTGTGAATTCTCTGTGCTGTCTTTTTTTTCTTTATTAAGACTGCTGAGTTGTTATCAACCTATGTTATTTGAGGAGCCATGCCGCTGAGAGTGCACAAGGTGAGAACTACAAGTAAATGTAACATTGTTTGCAGTGACTACATTTAGTTTCAATGGCCAGAACAGAGTTTAGTTCTGTTCAGTTTCACAACTTGGTTACACCAATGATATTCCTCTACATCTTACACTCGTCTGCCTTTACATATACCTCTCGCATTTCAATATTATGCAGCACATAGCTCTTCATTTACTTGGGCACATCTGAGAAGCTGTAGAAACCTGTGCATTATCATGTTGCTTTCCAGTTTCTACATGTTGTCATGTTTATATGTGGGTCTGTAAGGCTGGCCAGTGGTGTACTATAATAAGGCATAAATTATTCTTGAGACAATAACTCACTTTTTTTTTTACATGTGGCAGAAGGCAGGACATCATCGGCAGTGCACTTGCATTATCTCGTTACAAGCACTTTAACAAACAGTGCCACCTTATGCAGGTACTTCTCCCATGGCATGCGAAGTGTACAATGGTCTGCAGAAGAAAAAAACGACATGCAGTGCAAGGCTACTGCATGCGCAACTAAATATATGTTTACAAGATGGAGACATGAGAATGGGATAATCGGTATAACATCAAATACAGGTTAGAGCACAACATAACCTCCAAGCCATAAAGCGTGCTCGCTGAGTGTGACAGTCTGCTATTATCTTGCTCCTTTTATATAAATTTTTCCAATAATAATATTCACACATGTTGTGGCATTACTGTTAAAAAGCTAGAACCAAAATCAATGAAACTTATCCCCTTGTTCTTTCTTGCCATGCATTTGCGGTGACATTGACACTCTGTGAGCTGCAATGGCTGGTGATAACAAAAATAGTAATTACTTCAAGTTACCACTGAAAACAAGGAGACAACTGCCATTTTTAAACAACCCATCTGTATTAGAGATGGTCAGATAAAATATGAAGCACGATCAAACATATAACTCTCAGCTGTCGGTGACTTTGCATTGCTGCTTGCTGAAGTTCAGCATAATGAGGAGCTTGTGATGTATACCAGTAACACTTTCATTTGGTCTCAGGATAATAACAAGACTACAGTAATCCACAACCGTGCCTTTGCTAGTGAGAATGGATTATCCAAAGCTTCCAGCATTTGACCCTGAAAAGCCATTACAGCAGTCTATGCGACTGTGCAGTATAGGCCCTGTTCCTGTGTTTCTACAGCTTTACCTGCATCTTGTTCAGGCTTCTCAAACAAAGCCTATCAAAAATGCAAGACCAGAGTCGCAAGCAACAATCACAAAGTGACTGTAATGGGATAAGCCTGCGATCTGCCGAAAGTGGCAAGATGGTAACAAATTTTGCCGTCCACGTATATAATGATATATATCGTTATTTCTTCTAGGGTAAACTCATAACTTCTGAGTCGATGCTGCTATCTGTGCCTATTTGCCTTTTTGTGCGCGTCTTTCATGCTGTACGTTTAAGTATGATTCCATAGAAACTAGCCCAACTTTGGATCAGCTTTTGGAAACGGTTTGTGGACAGTCACCATTTTCATAGGTGTTTATGAAAACTCGATAGATAATATGCACTTTCATATTCAACGATGAGTAAATGCTTGCACAAGAAATGTTTTATTTGCATTTGGTAGATAAGACTATTTGCGTATGATTTTCACGGCCAAGAGCGAACCATAGCTCTTGCTTGAACATGAAAAAGGAACTATAATTTTGCAAGCATTTAGCACGTATCTGATGCTGTACTGCTTACAGAAATGAAAGGATATGCAAATATTCAATATTTCAAATTGAGGCTATGTCTTCTTTTTTTCGTACGTGAGAGCATTTCCAAATTGGTCAATGTTTGAATGTCTGCTGTGGCCACATGCACACTGCCATTACAAAAGAATTTCATGAATAAGGGCCAGTTTCTTGGAATATACAGTAATGTTGAAACGTACAGGTTGTTTTAACTAAATTGTGCCAAGTGTTTAAAAAGTCAGATGTGTGCTGAGGGAATGCAATCAGTTCAGTATTGTCCGCTGTCCTCTTGGAGTAACTCGGTATATTTTTACTATAAGCTTAATTAACAAAACTCAGTGTCCTTCCATTTGTGAAGAAGGATGATGAGCGAAGCTGTGTATGTGGGTCCTTTATTGGCGAACTGCCCCTCCACCGCAGGTCGGCACTGCATTGTACTATTTTTGGGATCGGCGCACATATGGGGAATGCTTAATGCCTGCTTCAGCTCCACCCTTCTTCGACCCGGTAGTGCACTATCTTCGGGATTGGCCCACGTATGGGGAGTGCTTAATGCCTGCTTCACCTCCACCGCGGGTCGACCGGCATTGCACTACCTTTGCGATCGGCCCACGTATGGGAAGTTTTGTGTCTACACATAGACACGATCCTGGGGAACTAGGTCTTAACGGTTTCGCTGTAAAAATTAGCCATGTTTTAAAGTGTTGAGCAGTACCTTAAGTGAAGATGTGGTGGAACCTTATGAGAAATATCAAATTGATCAAAAAGATAGCTGCAGTAGTTTTCATTTTTGACGCTCCAACGAACATGTGCAAGATTTAAGTATGGACCATGTGACTAGTTGCTTGCATGGCATGACATTTATGTCATCTTACAGGTATTGAATGAATTATTCATGTTGCATGCAGACCGAATGTGTGAATTGGCTACAAATGAAAATGATGGTTTAGAGGCGACAGCCATGACCATTGGTTCAGATGCATTAACACCCGCTGCCAAAACTTCTCTCATTATACAGTCTGTCAAAAGCAAAAACGTTGAGAGGTTCAGGAATGGCCATGTGTTATTTACCGCTATACCGTATGGCTTCTTTGCTCTATCACTTCTGCGGACAAGATATTCTGCCAAAGGTGGAAGCCAAGACAGTTATCTTCAAACTAAATCTGTTGCTTACGGCCTATTATACGTCCTGTCTGCCTGCAGCATTGAAACTTTTTGTTTCAAACATGCTTTAGGGCACCTATATTGCTGCGTGCAAGTGCCTGGTCACGTGCCAGTGATAAGCATATAATGTATTTTCCCTTGTTAGCATAGAACAATAGCACTGATCCTCATTCAGTGGGTGTTCTGTTTGCAGACTTGGACTACTGAAATTGTCATAGAAGTAATTCCACTTTGGCACATCAGCTGATAGTTAATTTACATTAATATTTACAGTTGCATTAATATTTAAGTTAAGTTACATTAATTAATTTACATTAATACTTTTCTCTATGAACCAGTTTGTTTTCTATACCCAGGAGGTGGAGGCACTATGTAATGCTTGACTTGTTCGTGTGATCCTGTAATCGCTGCAGTCGCTACGTAAAAGTGCAGCAAGAATTCTAGCAGTGTAGTCACACCTAGCCTTATTGCCATACCTGCCAACCTGTGAACTTAAAAATGCGTAAAAATCATGTGAGCAAGGGGGGAGCATATTTAAATGTTCTCCCCAAGTACACATTTTTTGTGAGATACATACACTTGTTACTAACAATCATTTACCTTTAGACGGAGCACACAAATGTGGAACAGCATATACTGACAAGCAACATATATTTTAGGGGGTGACTTTTTCAGCCACTTTTCCAGTGCCGACTTTGCCTACCTATGGAACTTTTCTGACAATTTGCTCCTAGCGAGTACTCTGGTTTATATGGTGCCTTGCACTGCCACAAGAGGGCAGTGTAGGTACCACCACAATTTATTTTATTGCATTTCCTTTTCTTTTTGTAATCTCGCGCCTCCACATCTTTCAACAGCCTTGTAAAAGCTGTTGTATTTTTCGTAAAACTAAGTGCAACATTTGTAAAATCGTGGACCGAGACCAAATTTGTAAACGTTTCAAAAAATTTGAGTTGGCAGGTATGCTTATTTCTACATGACATCAGCTAATTTTACTGTGTATCATGATGTCACAATATTATCAAATATGCCAGCCCAGTATTTGGAAATCAACATTAGTATAACATTAACATATGCTGACCCACCTTCATTTGCCAAGTGTCATTTTTTTTAAAGATATTTATGAACCATGCGGTAGAGTTACAATTTAAAAAATACACATAAGTACTCCTTTAAACTGCTCACACATTTTTGTCTTCTAAGTCAGGCTCACAATGAAGTTTTAAGGCAATCAATGTGCTGTTCAGTGGCAGCCTTGCATATTTATTGATTCTGAAACCACTTTGTTTTATGCATTGTAGGAGTCTGCTTTGAGTGCACCTTCTTGTGTTTGTCGAGCATTGTGCTGAAACTGTCCTTCTCAGTCCGTGGATTCTTGACAAATGTTTTTTGTTTCTGTTTAAGCTTTCTCTTGCCCTTTTTGTTCTTAAGTTGTAGGTTTTGCTTGCCTGCACGGCCTTTCTTAGTCCGCACCTTTGGTCCAGAATGCGTTGGCAAACCCTTCATTTTTCGATTTGCGGCTGCACCCATGAAGGCTGTCTTCTTTTCCATGGGGATGTCAGCTGGCCTCTGCTCTTCAACCTGACTCTCGTGTAGCTCTTTCAGCTTCTGTTTGCTCCTCTGCAGTCTGCGCTCCTTGGCCACGAGTGCTGCCTTATTTTCCAGACAAAATTCGATGATTGGCCTCTTCTTCGGTCCAAAAGTGCCGGGATTGTTGTTGAGTTCCCGCAAAGCGGCCAATGCATCCTCGTGCTTAGTGAAAGTCACAAAACCGTAACCGTAGGACTCGGCGGTTGGAGACTTGAGGTTCCGCATAACGCGTGCTTCCGTGATGCGTGCGCCGTGGGGCGCATTCTCCAGGAACAGCGCCCGCAGTTTCCGATCGTCCACGGAAGGCGGCAGATTGTGCACGCTGAGCCGCGTGGGTGATACAAAGTAATGAAGATTGGCTAGTAGCTTGCGTTTGCGCGCCTGTAGCTTGGCCCGCTTGGCCATGTCCTGTGGCGAGACGCCTTGTGCAGCCTCGGTGCCGGGCCTGACAAGCCCCTCTCGCGCCAGGTACAGGTTGCGGCGGTCCTTCTTTTCTTTTTTCTTCTCCTTCTGTTTCTCCTCCAGCTCGTCCCGACTGAGAGCTCGGACCACGTCGAGCCGCCGGCCGTCCAGCATAATGCCTGCAGAGGAAGCAGCCGCTTGAAGGCATGCATCTACGCTTGAATCTTGGACAAAGCGGACGAATGCCGTTCCCCTGGAGCGGCCAGTATCTACATCTGTGCACAGAAGGCAATACCGACATGGCCCAAACTGTTTCATCAACGTTTCAAGACCCTCCTGCTGGCTGTCGAACGACACGTTTCGAATAAACACCGTGTTCTTTGTATCGCCTTTTGGGCGCCGATCATGCTCGACGTCCGCGCTGCATTCGCTGTCATCATCACCGCTGTCTTTGTCGGTGTCTGAGCAGCCGTGTTCGGAGTCCCCATCAGATGCGGAAGCTCCAGACGAGTGACTTTCAGCATCGTCATCCGACATCTCTTCGCTTTCCCTATGCTGCAAAGCGGAGCCTCCTCCTTTGTCAGGAGTGTCAGTCGTAGCACTTGGGCTATTTATCGTCGTTTGCTGGTACGTTGCCTTGGGAAGGGAGAAATCGACGGCTATTGGTCGTCCCAATACCTCGGTGGCATTGAGGCCGTTTATTGCTTTGATGGCGCTCTTGGTCTCGTCAAACTGCACAAATGCAAAACCACGACATTTTCCATCTGGATTTTTCGGAATGCTGACCTCGACGACATTTCCATACCTTGAAAAGCAATCGCGCAGTGTTTTCTCTGTTGCCTTGAACGAGAGGTTGCGGACGATCAGCCTCGGCTTCCTCTTCTTTCTCGCAGCTTTCTCTTCCTTCGTGAAAGTCCTCTTCTTCGGTGCTGTATCCTTGCTCACAGGTTCGCCGCGGGGTGCCTTGGGAGCAGCAGCTTTCACTGCAAGAACACGGTCGCCCCACTTCAAACTGCGTTGCCGACTCCGTTCCACGGCGGCCTCGGCATCGGCAGTGCTGGCGTACGTAACATACGCAACGCCCTTGCACATCGATTGTTGTGTCTTGTCACGGACAATGAAGCATCGCTTAATGGGTCCGATATCAGCGAACAGTTCTTCTAGCTTGCTTTCTTTTGCGTCTGGCGGTAAATTTCTTACGAGAAGCGTGCACAAACTCTGGCTAAGGGCCGCCATTTTGTGTGGATCTGGCTTTGTCTGGCAGTGGCTACGTCCGCATTTTTTTCAGGCGCTCGCTTCCTCTTCTGCTGCTGCTTAGAGCGACCAGGCATAAACTCTATGCGATCAGGTATGGTGATAACCGTTGGTATGATTATGGGGTATAGAATGGGGCAGTGTGTCGTGTGAGCGGAAAAACAATGGGAGAACTGGGGACGCTACTGCGAAGACGCCACCAGTAGGGCGCTGCGATCGACCGACGTTGCCTAGCGCGCGAAATTTAAACATGTTGTGCAAAAATTTCTGGATTTATAAACTAAAACGCTCTCAAAACACAAATAATATTCTTACAATTGGCAAAAAATAAATAATACAAACTGTTAGGATGCATCAATAATGCCGTCTATGCTTGCATGTTTCCAACCAGATCGTGCGTTTCGGTCGCAAAAGACAAACAACACTCGTATGCTCGTTCTGTTCTGTAAGCACGCATACGTTTTTAGTATTTCGAAACACAAAGTGAAAAGCCCCGGAGGAGCACCTGCACTGTGCCTGGTGGGTTGCACAGGATTCCTTTCATGTTGCATCAGCCAGAAAAGCGGTCGGTTAATCTGAAGCAGCCCTGTGTTGTTTTGATCATTATGCAGGAACACACACACACACACACACACACACACACACACACACACACACACACACACACACACACACACACACACACACACACACACACACACACACACACACACACACACACACACACACACACACACACACACACACACACACACACACACACACACACGCGCGCGCACACACGCGCGCACACACACACACACACACACACACACACACACACACACACACACACACACACACACACACACAACACACACACACACACACACACACTGAGCTTGCCGCTCACACAAAGGATGTGCGAACGCGAAACCTGTTAGATACGGGACCTTTTCCTGAGCCTCCTTCGAGTTCAGCAGACCACGTTCCTCCCTTCTGCTCACCACCTTGCTTCACCCTGCAGGAAAATTGGATGTTGGATAATCTTGTGGCTTCTATAAAATGACATGTGATTGCAGAGGTACTTCTCATTTGACCACTTTAATAAGCGAATCCCATGCAAAAGCTGGTTGATTGTACTGGGGCAATTGTTAAGTGCATTGCTCTATTTTGTGAACTGATACAGTGAGTTGGACATACTTGTTTATTCGTGCTAATTAAGAGATCAGAGTTGTCATTTGTTAAGCATGAAATATAAGAAATTAGAGACACAATAAAAATTAAGGCTACGTGTGTTACGGGCATTCACGTTCACTTTCACTTTCTTACCTCAAAGGTCCCTCAACGGGGGTATTACATAAGGGGTGGGTGTACAAAAGATGACAGGCTGAACATATCAAGATGAGTAATGAGCTCATGCAGCTTCAATGAAGGTATGTGTATTTTTGATGACAACGATGGAGTAGGAAGGGTCGTTCCAGTCTACAGTGTTGCGTGGGAAAAAAGAAAAGGAGGCAAAAAGGTGACACTGCGGGTTTGAGGGTGAGCGACACTAAGAGTGTATGACCTGTACGGAGTGCTATACGAACTGGCGGTAAGACGTAAGGTGCCTAATTGAGAGAACTGCGGTGTGTCTTTTGAAAAAAAGATAGGATGGCAATGCGGCGGTGATAGGAAAGGGGGGAAAACCGGTTTCTGCATTTAATGAAGATATGCTTGTATTGTATGAATACAATGAGTGGATGAATCTAGTAGCACGATTCTGCACTGACTCCCGAACACTTATAAGATAAATTTGATTGCGGTTCCAGATTGCGGAAGCAATGAGTTTAACATCGGGAGGGGATTTTCGTAGGTTACGTCTTAAGAAACCTAAGGTTTTGTTGCTAGATGAGGTGATGTTAGACACCTGCGGAACCCAACTAACATCTTGAGAGATAGTGACACCTAGATATTTTAGGGAGTTACTGCTTCAATAGCAGTGTTCGTAATTTCGTACGAGAAGAAGAGGGGATTACGAAAACGAATGACTGACATAGCTTTTCATTTAGTAGGCTTTAAGACCATTAACCAGCGATTGCACCAGGTCAGAATATTGTTTAGCTTGTTCTGCAGTGTGACCTGGTCGTTAGTATCAGTAATTGATTGGTATATATGAATTAATGCAACAATCAATGCAAATTTTTTTGTTCTTCGGGACAACTTACGGTTGCTATAACACTCCCACAAATAGATGACAAGAAAAAGACTCAGGAAAGGAAGTCACTCAAGTAAATATGTATATATAGTAGCGGCTACGTTGTGTTGGTAGCTTTCATAGCAAAGCTTATAGCAATGACTCCGCTTTGAGTATTGGCAAACTGAAAATGGCGTGTTCTGTCGCCCGGGCTTGGGAATGCTGAAATATGCGACATTATGGTGCAATGGAAAAATAGCCCAGAGTCTGCTTTATAGCCTTGAAAAGGAAGTTGCGCATCGTCGGCCTTGGCTTCCCTACTGGTCGTAAAGGCCCTCATATTCGAGGATGGGCCCTCAGCTGCCGATTCATAGGGCCCTTTCGGTGCAGCAGCTTTCACAGCAAGGACACGTTCCCACATTTTCAAGTCCTGCCGTCGACTTCGTTCTACAGCAGCATACGCATCCACTGGCATAGGCAACGTAAGGGACACACCGTTGCAGATAGACTTGTTCTTGTCATGAACATTGAACAATTTCTTAACTGGTCCAATTTCAGAGAACACTTTGAATAACTCGCTTGTCTTTGAGTCCGGCGTCAAGTGTTTTGATGATGAGCGAAGCAACAGGCAACCAGGCTTTTGATTTGACGCCGCCATTTAATTGGAAGCGAATAGAATGGGATGCGGAATAAAAATGGCGCCACCATTTCCCTTCCAGCTTTAGAGTGGGATTTTCGAACAAGGCACGGCTTTTGAACCTCGGCAGATAACAATTGTCGTTGTTGGGCCCGCAAGCCTAGATTACTGTATACGCTGCACCCTATACAGTAACTCCATGCACGCAAGCCTAGAGAAAGAAGAAAATTAATTAAAGAAGGACGGTAAGTACGTCACGCTAGCTAACCTTCTTAGGCCTTGGGCATGTGCATAAATAACCAAGAAGGACCACAGAAGGAGAACCGTCTTATTTGTTCTTTTTTTTCATGATACAATGAGCAAAAAGGCTGTATCTGCAGTAACTATATACAGTATTGCGAGAACAAAATGGTCATAACCAATGACAGGACAGTGAACGCCGAACAGTACATGCCAAGAAAACTAACGTTATACAAAGCAACGCCTTCCATCTCACTTAAAGCTAAATAGGAAAAGATAAATACCTATAACTAAATGCCTATTTATAACTTCGCTGCTAATAAAAATTGATCTATTGAGATAAGTACCACCTTCACGAAGAACATGAAATGGTGGGATTATACATCAAAGTAAGTGTGTTTGCGTTTCTGACAAGCACTGACGAACAGCTGGTGCCTGTAAAAGTGTAATGCTGCGCAAGAATATGCTGGTGGCATTCTCATACAACCACTTCGATCGATACACTGACGCCATATTGTGCAACGAAATTCAAGGAACGCCGATATGGGAGCCTGAAATAACGAATCGGACAAGGTTACACAGTGTGTCGTTGCCCCTTGTGACATATGTCATTACTTTATACAGCAATATCTTGCGTCACTCCGTATATACATAGCGTAATTAAAAGGCAGGCCAGGACAAATCGGGCGATTAAGCTGGCCGTCGTAATCAGTGCTCTAGGGTAGCGCACATATCATTAAGAGCCCTGACGTCCATGTCCAAAGAACGGTACACGACTGCAATTTGCAAAAGTTGCAATCATCGCTAAAAAAAAAAAAAAAAAAAAGATCGCAAGTTTAAGCAATCACACGAGAATTTCAGAATAAAGAAAATCGATTAGAAACTACTTACAGCACATAAAAATACAATACAGGCATATCAGCGGGTTGTAAAGCACAGTGCCTGTTCGAATGAAATGTGGCTATAGCTATAGTGTCGCCAGTAAGTGCTGACTAGTTATAAGGTACAGGATAGGCTATTATTTTATTTATTGATACCTCAAATCTCTCTGGTGCGGGGTATTTACTTGGGGGGCAATTTGTTTCATTTGCGCGAGGTCTTCAATGAATGACTTGAAGCCGCTAGTATTTTTTCGAAGCGCAAAGCTGAACAGGATGTAAGCACAGAATCACGAGTTTGGCAGATTAACAATAAAGGCCACTCCGCTGGGATGTTGAGTCTCAGAACGCCTGGCGAAAGCGCACACACACAAGTGGGAATTAACACCGCACACTAAATTATCGCCTCTCCCCACACGTAGCCCAGCCACTCCGAAAAAGAGAGAGAGAAACAAAGAAAAGAATTAGTAAAACAGATCGACAGCGTGAATCAATGCCTACTGCACTCGGAAAGAGCAGTGTGCCGATCCACAAGCCAGCGGTATACGAGGCGCTGACGGGCAGACAGATTTGACGGAGTAACCTGCATTCGTAATTAACAGCCGTTCAAATTAAGGTGGCGCCAGCGGAAGGCATAAGCGCGAGGAGAGAGAGAGAAAGAAAGAGAGAGGCTCTTTAATTAAAACAGGAGAGGTTTGCTTGGCGGCACGTCTAGCACGAAAAAGACGGAGTGCATTCGTTTCTACCGACGGTTATCATATGGCTTTTTCCTCCCTCCCTCCCTCCCTCCCTCCCTCCCTCCCTCCCTTCCTCCCTCCCTCCCTCCATAGTTCCTGCAGAGGAGCTTGCCTTTGAGCAGCTTCCTGCCTTTGCTTCTCCTTTCACGCAACCTGCTGCATTTTCCAAATGGATAGCAGCTACGAGCCAAAGCACACCAACCGTTCATCGCAATATGTGCTTGTGCAGCGCGCATGTGCAGCATTCAACGCACTTTATGCGGACAATGGTGCGCGCATCGTCGCACGTTGCGACTTTCCCGTCCGCTCCATGTGCTGTCAGGGAGCGGGAGGGGCAGTCAGCCGTGACGCTTGCGCAATAGTTGGGCTGTTCTTCATTAGCTTATGGTTGGGAATTAAAAAGAAAATATTTTGTGAAGCATTAGTGTGCGAGAAGATGGAAATATATGCCCTGAAGTACCATGATTCTACGCATGAATATGCACATAAGCGGCGCGGACATATTAATTTGCCATGTTATTTTTTGTATGCTTTCTTTTGCCTCATGTTTAACGCCGCTGAATGAACCACGATTTCTAGCGGTAAGAACGTTTTTTACGGGAGAAATCAGAAAGCCACGACAATGGACTTGAAAGCGAGGATTACCGATATTGTAGGCAGTAAAAGAGGCGAAAGCTACCGCGCGTGCGCGTCGACCCAAACTTCGTATAGGCCCCCTCCGACATTCCGTTGGATCTGGAGGACGATCCCAGTTGCTGTCCCCCAGATGTTGGACCTTGCCGTTGAGTGCGAGAGTTGGCCGAAGTTGAGGAGGACTTTCAGATGAAAACTGGAGGTTTATTTACATTATTTACAGTGAGAGTACAAATAAATTAGCAGTCATAAAGTCATTGCTGGCCGGCAGCAACTCGGACGCTGCGGCCCGTGGCAAGAAGCCCGAAAGAGATGAATGAAGGAACGTTCTCTTGCTGCTCCTGGCCTCTGGATTTTAACCCCTTCCGTGTCTCGAGGTCACGTCCTATTCGGCCAATCGTCGAGCCCGCTCAGGTGTCGTCATTTTGGCCAATAGTAGGTGCCCGTGCGAGTGTAAGTCACACTCGGCTCAGAGCGTCGCTCCATTGACTCCACTGGTCCGAGGGATTACTTGTCGGCGGTATTGCCTTCCTGGTCTGCAACTGCCGTCACAAAGGCGGACGGGGGGGGGGTTGCTCACTGTGCTTCACGGTGCATTACAGCCATCGTTGCCGCGCGGCTTGCAAGCGCTCAGCGGGGGCAAGCGGTTCTCGAGCGACCTTTCAGAGCAGCAAAGCCTCTTTGCTCGGGACCCAGGTTACCTGGAACCGTGCCAGGCTCTCGCTACACTTTCGGGAAGAGTCAAGCAGTGGGACAATAGCTCCACATGCGGCGCACGAGGTGGGGGACGCCAACTTGTTTGGACGTGCTGCGCCTTGGGAACGTGGTAGATGTGCTTCTGCGCTCCTTAATTAGGTGTGACGCGATTCGATGTGGTCCGGTGAACTCGAAGGAGGCTCAGGAAAGGGTCCCGTATCTAACAGCTGCTCCTCGCCCCGGAAGTTCGGAATGGCCGGTGAAATCAATTCGCTGGCCATGAGGAATGCTGAAAGAACATGCAGGGTGCTGGTGACCAGCCTCTGGTGACGAACTTCGGGATCCTGGGCCCTGGAGAACGTACGTCAAACAAGCAAAACAACATAGTGCTGCACCACGTGCAAGCGCAGGCTCTTCACCCCTGACTCGCCAGGCTATTACTAGGTCAAACTGAACCCTGAACTTTTCTTTCCCCAATTTTGATAAAGCAGTTTCAATCACCTTTCTAAGCCGCTATCCACATCTCCTAGAATGCCGACAAGGCCGGAGTGATATTGTTGTTGCAAAACAAAGATCGTTGTCGTCGCAAATAATTAATGAAAACAACCGAACATAACTTAAGCGGTCTAACTTCATGAACAACCTGTTGTCACCCTATCGCAGTGGCGTACTTATCGTACGTTCTGGTGCCACTGAACAGTCTGGTTCACTCCACAGATATGTAATCCCAAGCGCGCTAGCTTTGTGGTTACTATTCAGAACGCGTACTTGCGTCGTAGGCAAACGTTTCACTACGCTTACTCCCGTTTCTTCCTTTAGTCCCTACAGGACACATACCTTAAACAAACAATTAGACTTGCGTAACTTACGCAATCCGCAGAACCCTTAAGATAATGCGTCTTCTATTAACTAGTTTCATGCACGCTGACTAGAGAAGTCAGAACGCGGCCGTCCTCAACACACATGGGCGACCCAGTCATAAACATTCTGCTTCCTTCCGTCCGCACAGGACACGCGCTAATGGAAATAAGAACGCTTTTCAGTGAAAATTCTGCACTTACTGAAAACCTACGCGCATAACCTTAGAAATTTCGAAAACACTTCTAAATATAAAGAAGGGTAATTAAATACACACGCTCGTTACCATAGGCCTTTCACCGATAACCTTGGCGCTTCAGTTTACTCCCCCCCACAATAACCAATCTACCCAGTGATTAACTCCTCGCGAAACTAAAGGTTTATATAAAAGGCATCTTTCAAATCTCGGAGCCTCTCAAACCAAAACATAAACGAAGCTCATACTGTACATATTGAAAGAAACTTGTCTTAAATCGCGAAAATTTTCAAGGGCTAAAATAAAAAGAAAACAACGCAACACGCTTCACTTCTACGGAAGCTGTCTTGGTCTTCCGTTCTAAACGTTTTGCGACGGACTCATATTTTTGAGCCGTACTCGAGGTGGTCGCGGTTCGAAAGCTATTGTGGCTACCCGGGACCAACGAAAGGGCTGACACACTGTCAGCTCCTTCAAGACATTGCAGTCTCCTGCCAAATTGCGTCCTGGCGCCACGCTTTCATCACGAACTCGACTGACCGCGTCGCGACTTCCTACCACCTCGTCTCGTCCTGCCACCCTGCGCTTCTTCGCCCTACATGTTGCACTCCGAAAAGAACGACGGAACGACGAGGAACACAACTGCCCTGTGCTTTGTCCGCGTCCGCGCAGAACATGCTCCTCGGTCACTTTTTGACCGGTGGCTGACAACATAAACTGCCAACTCTTAACGGACCCAGAGGTCCCCACCAGGATGGGAAACAGCGTCCAGGAGGACACCAGCCCTGACCTCACCTTCGTAAGAAGAGCGAGACAGGCGGTCTGGGAAAATATGCTGGAAAACCTGGGTAGTGATCATTACATCATCAAGACGCAAATCGGAATGGCTCACGTAAAGCGTCGGATAGGTACAGCAAAAATAACGGATTGGGATGCCTTTAGACAAGCCTGTGATGGACATCCGCTGGGCGCGATACTGTCAATCGAGGAATGGGGGAATATGCTGAAGGAAAGGCAAAGCGAGTACACCAAGGAGATTCACCGCACAGAGCAAATACCGGAGGTTGACTCTAGACTGCTTCGGCTATGGGAGGCAAGACAGAGCCTGACCAAAAGATGGAGGAGACAGAAGTTTAATAGGAAGCTAAAGCTGAAGATTGCGGAAATTACGCAAAAGACAGAAGAGTATGCGGAACAATTGGCGAGAGCAAATTGGCAGCAATTTAGCAATTCCTTAAGCGGAACCCTGAGTACCGCCCGAACGTGGAGGATACTCAAAGCACTCCTGGACCCAACTAAAACCAAGTCGGAGAACAACAAGGCCATACAGAGGCTGGTTCACCAGTTTCAGGGCTCAGAGTATGAGCTCATAGAAAGAGTAAGGCACAAGTGCTTCGGGGACGGTGACCCAGCAGTCTACACGGAGTGCTACAAGGGGAAAGAAAATTCTGATCTGGACAGGCCTATAACCAAAGAAGAAGTATACGCAGCAATAAGAAATACCACTAAGAATACGGCTGCAGGCGCAGACAAGATAAATAACGCGCTGATTCGCAACCTCAGTGATGAGCTGGTAGTCGAACTTACTGACTATCTCAACAAGCACTGGGCGGAGGAGACAGTACCCGAGGAGTGGAAGCATTCGGAGGTAGTGATGATTCCAAAACCTGGCAAAAAACTGCAAGTAGAAAATCTTAGACCAATCTCTCTCACGTCATGCTTAGGCAAGCTGTATGAGCGGGTGGTTACAATGAGGCTACAAAATTATATGGAGGACAACGAGCTGTACCCCCCCAGCATGTTTGGGTTCCGCGCTAAATTATCGATGCAAGACGTGCTCCTCCAGCTCAAGGAGGAGGTGCTCAGCAACGTCCCACGAAACAGCGAACACGTCATCATGGCACTGGACATTAAAGGAGCCTTCGACAATGTCAGCCACGAAGCCATACTCACAGGAATGGATAGCCTGAACTGTGGCAGAAGGATTCATGGCTACGTCAAGGCCTTCCTCTCTAACCGGACAGCAACAATCGGCCTGGGAGCAGTCAGATCAGAGAAGTTTCGCACCCCAAACAAGGGAACTCCTCAAGGGTCGGTCATCTCCCCCATCCTCTTCAACGTCGCAATGATCGGGCTAGCAAGACAACTCGAACAACTTGAAGGCATACGGCACGCCATTTACGCTGACGACATCACGGTATGGGTGAACCGAGGATCGCTCAGCGAAAAAGAAGAGTGCCTGCAAAAAGCGGCCACCTGCGTAGAAACCTACGTTAGGGTCAGGGGCCTCACCTGCTCGACGGAGAAGTCCGAGCTCCTAAGGGTGTGGCGAGGCAAACAAAATCGAACGGTCCCTACAAGCGATGAGCTCAGGCTCAACGTATACCTCGCGGGACAACGCATTCCGGAGAAGACCACCATTCGGGTCCTGGGGATGTGGCTTCAGTCCAATCAACGGTGCAATCATACTCTGACACTGCTGAAGACTGCCACCATGCAGGTAGCCCGTATGATCAACAGAGTATCTAGCAAGAGACACGGCATGAAGGAGAGCGACACAGTTAGGCTAGTCACGAGCCTTGTGGTTAGCAGAGTGGTGTATAGCCTTCCCTACCACAAATGCATCAAGCAAGAAGAAGAACAAGCGGACGCCATACTGCGAAAGGCGTACAAAACTGCGCTTCACCTGCCACAGCGCACATCGACCGAGAAACTGCTGGCCCTGGGACTGCACAATACCTTCAGTGAACTAAGAGAAGCACTACTATGCTCTCAGGCACGTAGGTTGATGCAGACCCCCACGGGAAGGGTGCTCCTGCGAAGATATGGCGGCGGCAACATTATCCAAGAGATCGAGCGTACCGAGGCCATTCCGGACAAGTATCGCAGTACACTGCGAGTCGCACCGATACCCAAGAATATGGACCGGAACCTGCACAAGGCGCGTAGAGAAGCAAGAGCGGAGTACGTGCAGAGAACCTTGGCGAACAAGGACAACACAAGGTATACGGACGCGGCAACGTTCGTCAAAGACGGAAGACACAACAGCAGAGCAGTGGCGTCGGTGGTTAATTCGGACCTCAAGGAGATCACCAGCGCATCACTACAGGACTGCACGGTAGTCGAGGCCGAAGAGGCAGCTGTGGCTCTGGCAGCACTGGAGGGCTATCGATCTGGCAGGTCCCTAACAATAATAACAGACTCTCAAGCAGCATGCCGTAATTATACAAACGGCAGAATTGGGCGCAGAGCACGCCACATACTCTGCTCATGCGACCCGGGAAACAAAGTTCAGCATACCATCATCTGGGTACCAGGGCACACTGGCATAACAGGGAACCAAGAGGCGGATAGGATAGCTCGAGGGCATACCAACCGGGCGTCCGACACATCCAGCCTTGAGGAACCCGAGTCAGTACCCATGGGCTACTCAGATATCCTAAATTATTATAAAGGGGTCCGACTTAAGTACCCACCCCCGGATAAGGACCTAAGCAGAGAGGATGCTGTTGCATGGCGACAACTGCAGACGGGTACTTTCCCGAATCTAAACCTTCTGAATAAAATTTTCCCTACACAATATGAGGCTAAGTGCCCATGGTGCGGAGAGAAACCAGATCTGTACCACATATCATGGGCCTGTCAAAATATTGAGTCCCCAACTATCTATAAAATTAAAAACCCGAGTGCGGAACAGTGGGAGAGTATGCTTTCCAGCGTAAGCTTGAACGGCCAAAAGCGCCTAGTAGAGCGAGCTCGCGGGTTGGCCATACTCAGTGGAGCCTTGGACTAGGGCACCAACCCTGTGATTGCAGACAGAAGATTCCATCAGAAGATGGAAGAGGCCGTCTGAAGCCGCGAAGATCTCTTTTCTAGAGCCCAGTAAATGTTTTCCGATCCGATCCGACCGGTGGCTAGAACGTGCTTGATACGCACATGTCGTCCACGACGACCGCACCTTCTTTTTCTTCGCGCCCTGCCTTTTTGCGTCTGTCGCAGTCTTTGGCTGCGCTACATTACTCAGCGCATTCCGATCTTTAGGGCGCTTCTTTCTACGGCGCTTTTTCTTTGAACTCCCTTTCATGCCGCCATCTCGCGCCTCCAACTGGCCGGTACACATATCGACGGCCCGGATCGCTCTCCTATCCACACAGTCTGAGTGATTTTCCGTTAAATCAACTCTCCCTTTGCCTCGACTGGCGGACAGCTCAACCGACTCTGGAACAATGCAGCAGGCTTTACTCGAGCTATGCAACCCGCACTCTTGCGAACTGCACTCTACTGCACTGCCCAGCTCACGCTGTGCATCGGTACAATTCGTCGGTCTCGATAACTGTCTCACGGGCACAGTCCGAATGATTCATGACTAAATCACCCTTCTCTCGGCTACCTAGACTGGCGGACAGTTGCACCGATCCCTGAACCATGCAGTTGTTTTCCCTTGAGCTACGCGGCTCGCAATCCTGCGTATACTGCCCTCAACTGCATCGTCCAGCTGGCACTTCCCTTCGGCACGCAGATCTGACTCGACATGGGTGCTCGCGTCTGTCGGGTCAGCAGTACTCTGTACTTCGTTAACTACCTCGTTAACATTACCTGCGAGGCACACGCACTGACTGTGCCAATTCATTCACAGTTGGCCTAGCTGTCTCTACAGTGCTCTGTTGGCACAGCAACTCGTCGCTCTCACTACGGACTTTAACGGCCTCTGTTTCCACAAAGGCATTGTTAGCAGCTAGCCCCGCCCTTAGCGGCGGTTGCAGCGTGTCAGTCCAAACTAAACAAAGTGCTTGCTCACGTTCTGGAAATGCATTCCAAGTGGATACGCCTTGCAAACTCACCGGCTACAATTCGCGAATTTCAATATGTGCCGGTAAAGTAATTAATTCAGAAGATAATTACTGACTTTTTGTTAACAAGTTGAATATATGTTTCGAGTTCTCGTGCAAGTAATGTCCACCTCTCTGAATAATCCAGCCCAAGGACCAGAATTATGTTATCTGCGACAGGCCATTTTTTTAAGAATTCCATGAAGATTAAAAATAATCACCATATAGGAAGTAAGAACAATAATTTTCGCTTAGCTGCTCGTCGACGCTCCATTGGAGTCGGTAACTAAAGCTCTTTTTCGTTTACTGTATCTGTTAATGCATATATAAACAGGACCTAGAGAAGATAACCCGCAGTGCGCTACTTTGCAACCTGTTCATTTGTCCCAGTAGTTCAACATAAAATTGTTCTGATGTAACGCTGGCCTAGTCTGCAGTTGGTCTTACGTAGGTTAAGAACGCTGTTAATTTCAGACTGAGAAGGACAGCTTAAATCCGTAATGTGCAAATTGTATTTGCATTATGGTATAGTGATGACGTAATGTGTACCTCTTGCGGCTGTCAGGCTAAACATTACTGATTAAGAGTGCAGCGCACCAGCACACTCACTTGTTCCCTCCAGGTAATCACTCTTTGGTTTGTCATAGGAAGTAGGCGCCGTAAGCTTGTACGTCGGGAACTTGTTTGTAATATCGTTATCGAACAAATGCGTCATCAGCACGAGGCCATCGACACCGAAGGACCGGGAAGGAGGAGGAGGTAGAGGAGCCCGTAGCAATGTTAGATTTTGGATTTGATTGTAACACGAGGGATGGTACGCGGCATCTGTACACAGCGTTTCCAGGGGCATTGAACAATGTTGTAACTTTTCCTCGTCGCCAATGGAGAAGAGAAAAAAAAAAAAACGATATGAAGAATTTGAAAGATCTGAAGGAACTTCGTTACACGAAGGCGTTGAAATAGACTGTTTCGACTAGAAGCTTACGTGACTCGCATAAAAAGAAAAGGCGGAAGGAGGTTGGATATTCAAGGGGTAAAGTACGGCAGAAGCCGTTTTTGCGAGTTTTAGCGCGTCGTGGTGGTGGTTCGTGCCTACGAGTCTTGAGATGCTCGTTTTTTGGTGGGAAAAACACTGTTGGTGGGAGAAACAGTAGATGTTGTAGCTGAATAGCACAAAAAAAAGAGGATGTCTCGCCTTCGCAGTGCGCTGTTCTGGGTGGCCGTGTGCGCGCATGCGCCATGGCAGCGCACACACATAGCTGGCGCAGACACAAGATACGGCTACCATGCACAAGACATCAATTATTCGCGGCTCCGTCAGATTTCCTCTTCTTGCATATTACTTTTACCGACTGACTTCATCACCTGCATAATTTAAACGTTCAGTCGCCGCCCGGGAATCTGACGTCTTGCATCAGCCCGGTAGCCTTTACGACTGTAGTAAAAACTGCTGCTCTGCCTCAAACTGCAGCACCGCTCTCAGTACGCGCACCATAAAATTTACTCCCGTGGCATAATGTAGCTCGATATATCGTATACTGTTCCGGAAGCCACGCGGGCTTTGCTATAGCATCGTATTCACAGCGGCGAAAATTTATTGGCCGATTACTGCACACAAGCACCGCAAGTGTTCAACACTCAACGCTTCGCCAACCGTTCGCACTTCGGCGCTCGAAAAACACCTTCGCGGTCGGCAGCAGGCTACACATGCGCTCGGCTAATCGGTTCGGTGTTCCTTCCTACGCTCCACTCCTTCATTTTCGTTAGGCCATGCTTAAGTTTTCAGAATTATTACTGTAAGGTCCGTTGTAAGATTTTATTTTCCCCGAAGAGTGGCCTTTTAACTACATGCCTAGAATGAATTCACATTTGCCTGCGTTTCAAACTGCGGGCGAACACTGCTTCTAACTGTATACCGTTCTGATAACGTGAGTCTCCTGGCGTATGCCGTGGAAATTATCTGTCGGGACACAGAAGAAGGAGAAGAAGGAGAAGAAGGAGAAGAAGAATAATATGGAGGAAGAACGCTGCACTGACTTGAAAACTATTATCGTTATAACTTTTTCCATGTTATCGCGACCTAGAAGTCTAGAACGTGAAAAAAGTATTTGGTAAATGACAACGCTTGCTGTAGCTGAAATTAAACAAGGGTACTAGCACATTGAGTTTGGTTTGTTCACTGGACAAGATTCGACTCTAGCGTTCAAGACACGACAATAAGGCAACACAACGAGGCGTCTCCGATGAGACGCCTTCACCTTCCCTTGTCCATCTTCCCTTGGGCTGTTATCATATCATAAGCAAGGATGGAGTCCGAGTCTGTTGCCAATGTTCAATTTGTTTGAACGTGGGCAACATAATTAGACCGTCTTTTCGCTTTAATTGTTAGTTTAAACTATAGCCTTCTCTTTTATATTCTGAATAGGTAAAAAACATTGCCCATTGAAGACGGTGCACCAAACTTCCGCCTCTCCAGGTGGATTACTTGAAGAGGAGGGCGTTGCTTGTTCAAAAAAATGGCAATATTTTGTTAAGGTAATGAGTCGAGTTTCTTAAGATTTTAATTAACAATCGCGGAATTGAAGCCAGGCAGTAATGGAACTGTGTCCACTTCGCAAAAATGATGCAGCGTAGGTTTTGAAATATCCGATCCTAAAATCTGCCGATAGAGAAGTTGGAGTTCCGTTGAACAGCTGCCAAGAGCCTTCCTTCTGCACGACAAGAGAACATTTCTGAAGAATCTGTCCTTTATTCCTTTTTCCCCTTCATTCCAATTCTGTCTATGTCACTGGATTACAGCATGGAAGCCTAGCGGCGGACACCGCAGCTATGTTCCGAGGCCGCTGAGCGTTACGTCTGATGTGCTTACAAAGTTGAATGTGTACACGTGGGTTAAATACGGCACTATAACAAGCGTTACCCGCATATTTTCCCAGACTCCTGAGAGAACAAAATGTGGCACCGAGTTCAAATTTGCACTAAATTGGGTAAATGCCACCGAACAATACATAAATTTATTACATTCTTGAGTTTTACAAAACCACGATATGATTAAGGGGCACGCCGTAGTGGGGGACTGCGGATTAATTTGGACCAACTGGGGTTCTTTAACGTGCACCCAATGCACAGTACACGGGCGCCGCCGAAATGCCGCCGCCGAGGCCGGGATCCGATCCCGCGATCACCTCGGGCTTAGCACGCCGAACCCACTACGCCACCACGGCGGGTAGCCATATGCGGGTAAGTTATTGAACTGTGGTTTACTTGCATGTAATTGAAATTCTTAGTGCAACTACTTGAAAGAAAGAGGGAAAGAGATAAGTAGAAGGCAGGGAGGCTAACCACAATAACGGCCGGTTGGCTACCCTACACCGGGGAATGGGAAAGGGGAAGAACAAAGATAGAAGGGAGAGAGAGGAGGGAAGGAAAGAAGGAAATTGCGGTGAGTTCGCTGACGTGTGTGGTCTTGCAGAAATTGCATTAATAGTCACAGATGGTTGGCTTTTGTGCTACTTGAAAGGAACAGCCTCACAATAAATTAGGCTGCGATTCTGCAAGGTCAAACAAGCTTTGCGTGTTCTTAATTTGTGTTATTATAGGGCTCAATCCTTGAGTTTCCTTGTACGACGAGCAAGGTAGCACAAGACCTATTTCTGACCGATAAATTAGGGCCAGTGCGCTCATCTGCGTTCGGTGTAATCAAACATGAAATCACTATATAGAAACTGCACATATAATGTCGGCTTGCATGTATCTTTAGAACACACAGACCACTAAATGGAATATCGCATGATATTCAACGGCTTCCTTGATTTTCTTAAACGTCGTATATTTGGGTTGCACCATTCTTGGGCAATTGGGTAAATGTGCTCATCCCTGGCAAATACTCCTGCACGGATATGTGCCATTATCACACAAGAGGCATATGAAGCTTAAATGTACTGCAGTTTACTCTCTCGACGCGCTCGTCACATCGCTTCGTCGACGGCTCACATTGAGCCGTCGACATTCCTGAAATGAAAGTTGTGTGCAGTGTCAAAGCCTTATTTGACGTTTTCATTTCGGCCTTATGTTGTGGGATGTGTGCTGCATAAAAAAAAAAAAAATATTATGCGAGATTGAATTTGCGTTCCGTGCGGCACATCAGCATGTAGCATCTCTTCGCCGGAGTATGCAGCCACGGCCGCTGGTGCAGCAAATCAGTCGTCGCGCTGTCAGCGTCACTCGTCGCCTCGCTGAAGTTGTCCCACACATGCTCGCGTCCCACACACAATCGCTCGCCTGTAAGAAGCGTGTTCGTCCGTCTGGTAACGCTTTGCAAAGTCGAACGCCACGCTCCATAACTAGCTACATTGGAAACTTATTCGCACAACATCGATTCCCTCAGTGCGCGGGATGCGCAGCGTTATTTTTTTGCTTGTTTGTTCACGGCAACGCAGACCTACTGGCTCGTCATGAAACCAGTCGCCCAACGGCAGCGATACGGATATATTTAGGGCTGGTTGGGGGTATGCTAGTTGGCATAGTGTGGCTTCCCGCGGTTGTTTTACCCTATATAATGTGGTATTAGTTCATATGTACTGACACGACCGCAGAAAAAGAGAGAGAGAGAAAGAAAAAAAAAGCGCGGTTTGTCGCGTGCATCGAAAACGCTGTCCTATACGTCGCGGCGCCACCAACCGGGACTGTTGGTCGGGGATCGGCATAGAAACTACGCCAGGAGCGCGCTTGAAGCGCCGTCGCCCGACGCGTCCTGTCCCCCGCAACTAACGCCGTTTGGCTCAGCCAAGCGGCCGGGAATGCAACTACGGCTGCTACATTCGCTGCCATTGCATCCCGCCCGACGCGGCATGCCACACCCCTTTTTTTATCCAGTCCCGTGGTACTGAAAGTTTCTTGAAGACGTCATCTCCACGGACCCAGGAAGTGACGTCAAGGATAATAAATCCGCGTTGTTTGCCGTTGGTTGAGTCACTGTGCTGCTCGATAACTTTTTGTATCCTCCTGAAAGCCTGAAAAGAAGAAACTACGTCTTTTATTGACACGAAATCTCACAGACAAGAGCGTACAAAGAACAGTACAGCCGTTCCAACTTTGAGACGCCAGCTTGAAATTTTAGATGAAGAGCTGTGTCGCGGACATAGTTGATTTGCAGAAAAGTCTGCCGCAAATCAATCCTCAAGAGGTCAAACGTAAACTGAAGTCGGGGAGTCCTGTTGCCTGGGAAACTGTAGTACTCGGCATCCAGTATTCCACAGCGGTAAATACGTTTTTCACTCCAGTAACGTCGCAACTTGCTTTCGCCATGCCGTCCTTCGATGCCACGATTTCCGGCAGCCACATTCCTGAAATGAAAGTTGTGTGCAGTGTCAAATCCTGATGGAGACAAAATTGATTAGGCGAAGTAAACCGCCTGCGGTCGCAACCGACGCAAACCAAGTGAGAGTTAATTCGCCAACGTGACCGGCACGAATCGAATTTTCCGCGTTATGGCTGCGGCGGCACGGACTTTGCACAAGACCTGCGTGTTCCGGCGGCGACACCGTTAGCCAAATGCAGCTTGTTACGTGTTGGGCGAGACATATTGACTTTAACTTAAAATTGAAATTTGGCGTTTAACGTCCTGAAGCTGTACAGCGGGCTATGAAAGAAGCCGTACTGAAGGGTTCCGGATTGATTTTGGCCACTTGCAATTCCATGACGTGCACCTGAATAACTGCGTATGAGCGTTATCCCCGTGCTTAGCATCACAATGCCATAAAGATTGAGCAGCTGTGAGACTGAGACGCATTGACGTGCAGCGTATCACCGCGAACCCGCTATTATCTCCGTAACCTTTACACACCTGCTGATCTGCAGATTTAAAGGTTACCGTATATTATGGTTAAGACCATGCGGCATTTTACTGTTCGTCGACACTTCTGTAGGTTACACTGATTGCAGTAAACTTACAGTAGAAATTTATGGGTTGCTGCTGTGCCAGGCATCGTTTTGTTACGCTTCCGCCTTGCACAACGCCACTCGGCTTTTAAACGGGACACAAGTACACAAAACATGTTCTGTAGTGATACGTCGTAACATAATATACATAACACGACATATTCTGGTTCGCTTATACTTCGTTTTGCTCATTTGCATATTTCGAATTCAGCTTCAAAGGGGATCACTATCCTGGCCCACTGCAATGTGCAGAATTATTTTCTAGGTCATCCGCTTATTAAAATCTGGTCACCTCTTGTATTACTTTTAAGTGCAGTAAAAGGTGTAGAGCTAGTAGAGCACAGTGCAGTGTCATCTTCCATTTGATGGACGTGTGATTGACATGTCTTCATGACTATTTTGATGGGCCAGTATACGCTGTGCGCGAGTCTGGGTCACGCGTCTGCTAGACCTTGAGGTGCACATATTTGTGAAACAAGATTGATAGCAAACTTTTAAAATAGACTTGCGACTTTGATTTTGGTACACTTTGAGGATAGAAGTTAGAAGGACGTACATGTTGCTTAGGAGAAATGGCATGGCAGGTTAAGCTCGTCTAAGAATAGCCTTAATAAGTAAGATATGGAACGAATCATAATAAAAAAAAATATTGCGCAGAAACCATCGATGATTATCAGCGTAAGCGAACGAACGAACGAACGTCTTCCTTGCCGAGTCCGACCACAGAGCATCGACCATAGACTAACCAAGAAAATGGATAAGGGCCTGTTTACGCTCGAGTCACCCATCGCCGCAAGCCGCACCGCACGCTTGCGGTTGCGCGATAAAATTGCACGTATTCAGCACTGTGCACAAATTACCGTTTACACTGTGTACACAGTGTATAACCCTACACATTGTGAACCGAAATTTGGGCACAAGTGTTTGATACGTGCAATCTTTCGCGCGACAGCAAGCGTGCGGTGTGGCTTGCAGCAATGGGAGCTCGAGCGTAAAAATGCCCTAAAGGAAACTGTCGATTTGTAGTTGCCATTCTTGAATTCACACTTATGAAACCTAAACGCGTGCTCGCCACGAAAGCTCAGTGGCTATAACAATGCGCTGCTGAGCACGAGGTCGCGGCTTTGTTCCCGGCAGTGGCGGCCGCATTCCGGTGGGGCAGAATGCAAGAGCGCTTGTGGGCAAGGTTCTTATATGCGTTACTTAATGACGTATACACTTTAGAAAGCTTCACCGCAGTATAGGCGTGTGTTGCGGCGATATTATTTAGCATGACAAAATAAAATAATGTCAGCAAACAGAGGCCCAAGAAGAGCACCTGAATTTATAATAAAGCGGGTGACGCGGGATCTCCAGGGCGCCCAAGGGACAGTGGGGGAATCAAAGCTGGAACCACGGCGCTCCGTCGGTTGGGGCTGCCGAGGCCAATACGTTCTGGGGGATGTTCACATAACCCCGGCTCGCGGAGGCCTCGGCGAGCTCCGAACCCCCGGACGATCCCGGGTCCCAACTTTCGTGTCCCTGTTGCCCCTTTGGTGTCCTGGAGGCGCCGCGAGAGTACACGAAACAATGATACGTTGTTTGCACTTAGTATTTGGACAAATTCTCACTTCCCTTCACCGCAATACATTTGTATAAGCTTCATTGCAATACACATTTGCATTGCGGCGAAGCCTAAAAACGGCATATACGATTTTTTTTTTGCGAGTGCACCGTACATTAGGTGCAGGTTAAAGAACCCCACATGATCAAAATTAATACGGGGTCCCCCACTACCGCGTGCCTCATAATGAGATCGTAAATTCGGCGCGTAACATCCCAGAATTTTATTTAAACCGCGCAGTCAAGTAATACAGCTGTGCATTCGTACCTTGACCTGTTTATGTTGTTTGCTATACTGTTGTGAAGATGCGGTCGCGTCACGTTCGTACGAACTTAAAATTATGGATGCCTGGTTTATCATGGCTTCAGTACTAGGCGAAGCAAGCCTTAAGGCTGAGTGACAACTACTTGAGCGCGGTGCTGACAGCAGCGTTTGAACACGCATGCGACCCTCTCTCTCAGTGGGAAGCGACCGCACCTGTCGCATGACAACGCCATTTGTGCGAAAAAACAAAATAAATGTGCGCGGAGGGACGCAGATAGCTCATAGGCCGGTCGTGCTTCGTTCTTTGATTAAGTGCTTCGCGTCGGCCATGTTTCTTGTCACCGTTTCCTTCATTGCCGTGTCATAGTTACAGCAAGCCAAATTAGTTTTCGCTAGCGTGGCGCGAACAACAATTTTGCGAGGCGCTGGATTTAACAAAACCGTGCAGCACTGCGTGAGCTTTAGCTGGTGTCATCAGTTCACGTGGCTGCTCGCACATAGCTAACGCTTCGGTTGCTGATGCGAAAGCATCAAATGGCCCATTGAGCGAAAAAGCCGGCGTCTGTAGCAGCGGAGTGGCACATAAATTTCCATTGGCTGCGGCGCCACGTCATGTGCGCGCCTCAACGGAGCAGAGTTGGCGAAAGCTGGCGCGCCAGGTGTTGCGTGAGGGGAGAAGGCATCGCCACGACGCCACGTCACCCTCGCTCTCGCTCTCGGAACCCTGTATTATCCGCGCGTTCCTTGTCCACGCAAGCTCTCGCCTGATTTCTGTATAAGGAAACAGAATAAATTCCAAAGGAAAGACGTTGGCGGTAGTGAGTTTAGAACATACGACCTCACGCTCAGAAGCCGACTGTCTAACCTGGATGGACGGATGCTGTGAGCGTCGTTCTTGAAACAGGGTGGTGGGTTGCGCTGCCAAGCTTTTGTTCTTATTTTGCCTAATGTCCTACCTGTCTCCTTAAAAAAAAGGGAAATAAACACACATGAAGGCTTTCTGCGACCAAAGCTCCAATCGCCTCTTACTAATCTCTAGTGCGGGAATGTTTACTTTCCCCCTGCTATACCTGAACCCAAGGGCATCAAGGAGGCCAATAGCCTAAACCGACAGCTGGGTAGATAACTTCACATTATATTAAATGTACCATCGTTTCCCAAGCTTTACCGCAGCAAGCACATGCGTCCTCTTCCTTGGTGTACCTCGCTTTATGACTACGTGTTTTAAGGCATGCTGATCTCGCTTCGAAAAGTAAGGAGCTTCCCTTGGAATTATCATAAATTGTTTTTTTTTCCTGATTTCGTCTTTTCCTCCTCGGTAGTTGCTCATAGCAGGCTTCTTTCCCCTTGCCGCCACCCATGAGATTGTCGCAGCTTCTCTGACTTTGCGTTTGACTTTGTTGTCATATTACTCATTATACCGCTCGCATACTTGTTGGTAACTTCGTAGTTCCTTTCCTCCACTGTGAGTCGATGTTCTTCCTGTACAAATACCTGAAAACTCTCTCAATCCATTTTTTTTTTTTTTTCATATTCCTCAGCAGTCCTTCAAAATCAATTTTACTGCGAGCTTCCCTCACTTCGAAACTTGTCGAGCCAATATCACCCTGCCCAGCTTCATTTGCAGTCTTCCCGTGAGCGTCCAATGCGAGGTGTCACACTGACCTTTAGTTACCATCGATTCCTGGTTGTACCCCTGACTTCGAGCAAACAACTGCATTGAGCATTGGGCCAAACCAGCGCCTTCTAGATAGAAGGCATGTGCACTCTGCTTTATCACGTCACGCTACTTGGAGCGAAATTTCCATTATCAAGCTCGGCGTGACGACTTGCATGAATTTGCAGCACGCTGTGCAATGCATCATAGCACGAAATCATGGAAGAACTGGTCACAATTGCCACATGCGACAGTGCGTACGTGCTTGCGATTGCGGATCCCAGTTTGCTGACAATAGGTACCAAAATTAACGTGAATGAGTTATAAGCCCCAATTGTTCACAAGATAACAAGATTAAAGACAACAACGGAGACTATGTATGGAAGTCTCTCACTACTTTTATTAATTCTGAAATTTTAATTATTCACTTAATATCTTTTACGCTAGCGGATTCCGATGGTCTAACGCTAACATAGCCGCTTTCCATTGTAACAGACCTGCTTAAATTAGTTTTATCTCCGTGTGCGGTTCATTTTTTCTTCTTTTTTTTTGTAAGCGGCGTGTTTTACTGTCTTTCATTGGGATTCAATCCTGCACCGTTGGGCGTGGCAGTGGCGACTGTTTCATAGCGTTGTTGAGCGATGTTTTTATTGCGTGAGCAGTTTATTCGAGTTTCACCGATTCCACCCAGTAAGACGAAGTTGGCGCAATATTTCTTGACGCCACAAATAGCCGTTCTGCTCAGCGGCAGTGCAGCAATGACGAGCGCTTTAGTCATCGGCATTTTGCTTGACTTCATGCCTGGAGTGGCATGCCACACTCTTTATTTTTTCTTAGGCATTCAGTTGAAGCAAGTCGTTCTTTTGTGCGTGTGCGTGTGACATCTTAGTGCGTTGGTGTGCATGTGAAACAAGCTCGCTTTTTTTGCCCGCCGGGTATTTTAGAGTGTTTTAAGTGCGGTGATTGATCTAAAATGCAGTGATGATCTAAGTGCTTGATCTAAGTGCGGTGATGTCTGAAATGGCCGTGCCTAACAAGTGCTGCGAGCCGGCGTCTACCAGTACAAGACTGGGGAGAGACAGGGGAGAAAGTGCAAGTTTATTTGATTCTACAAAGAGCAAGTGCCTTTGAAGCAATCGCCGAGCGTTGTTGCCTGCAGAAACGGCAAGGTGAGACATTGTGTTTGAATTTGTTAGTCCGATTTTGAACAACTAAATCCTCAGTCGACTAAGAGTACGAATGTTTCAGAATTAAACATGAGACACTCAGCCGTGCAGCAAAAATGCCACTGTGGAGTGAGTGTTTGTCTTTCACGCTATTAAAAGCAATGCTTACGGCCAGTATGACTTCAAATGCCCGAGTTCAAAAAATTAAACGCTAATGAAGCATATACCGCTTCACTGAACGACAGCTGCAATATATTTTGCGGATGCATATTGCGCCAGACTACTTACCTAACTACCCGCTCTACTATGGATTTTTTAACGACGTGCATGCAATAACAATTCCCCTGAAATTTTCACGTATTGCGGGTTCGTACGTCTTTTGTTAACTATAAATGTGTGAACGCACATTCATTTGATCGTTAATCTCTTGATTACATGTTATTTATAACGCATTATTTGCTGTGTCCTTTTCTTTTATAAGCTCTAGCAAACTTCTAATAAACGTGCTTAAGCACTAGCTGCGATGTGAAGGACTGTAAGATAATTTACAGCATAGGAAATTTTTAACATCGCAGATCCTCACTTAAAGAGATGTTGCAGTCCCCCATCAAAGTTGTGTAAATAATGGTGGCCCATCTCGTATGCACTTTTTCTTTTTTCTTCCTGGTACAACGTTACGCAAATACTTTAAATAACAGCGTTTTTCATAAATAATTCAAGATTATATTCTTTTCTTTATTGGGATATCAACAAAACACATTTTCTGAATTTGTTTATTTGCGTACGAATAAAACAAGGGAGCTTCTGAAGAACAACCAAACAAAGAGCTTGTAGAAGAAGAAAAATGCAAGACCGTCACAAGCTCGTCTCGTTTTGGGACGTTACACAAAGAAGCACGCAGCCAGTGTAGCGCAAATGCGAAAACGGGATAACTGGCGCAGAATATTCGCCCACGATGATCACAAAATGTGCACAGCATTTTCACACCAGTTATGAACAATGTCTCAGCAGCCGGAGTTTGTGAGGCGATCAACTTTCGACTGGGTATCCGATGCGCGTTTCTTAAGGATTAAGCACGTCTCCATGAATTTGGTTTTCTCTTTTTGCGCCAGTTTGATCCTATGAGCAACAAGGTATAATTTGTTGGCCAGGAATAACGTAACGATTCTATTTCAATTCTGCTCCTTTTCCTACTTCATCAATGACCAGAGTCACGCCATGATTTCGAATTTTCACCAGAAAAACGAGCGCAGAGTAGCACATACGGATGGAATAGTAATCGCACGCAAAGAAACTTCGAAAAAAGAGAAAGTTGACGCAGGCATTTGTGCAGTAAAGGCTCATATATTAAAAATAAGTATCAACTGTTCATAATAAATATGACGTAACCTCAGTGTCGTCATAACAATTGATGCCATAACTAAATCCTGGTTTTTTGTACTACAGGCAATACATGGCAACAAAATGCACGGAACTGTTGATTCAAGTCGAATTAATCATTCAGTAAGAGCTACATGCACTGCTGTTGAGAAAAACAGTAGCATTTATGTAGAGGAACACGTCTGCATCCAATAAAAGGCATGCTTTCGTCCGCAAAGAGCGTTTTTACTCGCCCCTTTATCTTATATGCGCTAAAAGAGTGTCACTTATGAACAGCAACCTTCCAGCTAAAGGATTGCCCTATCCAAAATGAAGCTAGCTGCTTTTCTGCACGAAGACGCCGCTCTGTAAAGAAGCTTATTTTAGGTCGACGTCGGGGCATCCTTGTTACACTCGTAATGACAGCGATGTATCACTGGGCAAAATGTGTTCCGTGTTGTCAGTGACTAAAGCCGACGCTTCGCGCGACGTGTCTAGACAACGATAGCAACCGATTCATGGCACAGCGGGCATAGCTTCAAACGACTGCGCCGACGCCGAGAATGCGTCTGAAATACATAGCATGGGGTTGTCGCTAGCAACACGACGCTCGTCAGTTTACTTCTCGTGCCCGTATACTGTCCTGTGCGTCACTAATAAGCCAAATGTTGTTCTGAAGGACCGCGCTGCGTGCTCGAAGAAAGTCCGAGCTCTTCTCGCGTCTTCGTTGGCGAACGTGCCTGTCGACAAATGGTAGTATAGTGTGTGAGGATGAGGTACTCGCACAAGCCGTCCTCATGTACCATGGATCCACGATGGCCATGATGATGATTTATTGCCATCCACTTTGAACCAGGGCGGCGACAAATAGTCACCTATTCTGCTTGATTTAATCAGGTGCACTGTACACGTTTTTTATTCTAGCACATTTGTATACACCTCCATAATCTTATCTTTCCGTCAAAACTTCTCTAGCTGCATTCTGTCGCTGCCTATACCTGTAACGGATCCGGTCGTATCAATTTCTTCCCTGCTTTTTTTAAACTCTAGATGTGTCTAGCTTATTTCGGCTGCTGATAGGTTGGTGCTTCTGTCCACTTTGAATTCAAGCGCTTCTGTAAGGTGCACATTGCCTACGGGTCTCATTGGGTGGATCTCTTCGCATTCAATTAGGATGTGATGAGTGGTCTCCGGATTTTTGCTGCAGCATACACATGGCTCATCTTGTTGCGACTATTTGCTCTGGTATGTTTTTGTCCTTAGGCAACCAGCTCGAGCCTCAACTAGCAACGCGCTGCCCTTTGTGTTATCGCACGGATTTTTCCTTCTAATTTCTTTCTTCCCATTCTTGTAAATCTTCATGGTCTTTTTTGTTTCCACTCCGTGCAACCAATTCGCTGTCTCTGTTTCTCTCACTTTCTTTCTTATGATTCCTGATTGTCTATTTACACTCTTGCTCCATTGTGTACAACTCTTGCTTCATTGTGTGTCCACACTTTTGCGAAAGTGTTAAGTCAGAAGCGCCCGCTGTGCACAGCAAGGGACGTCGTCCCATGGCCCAGCCTGCGACAATGACCGCGGCATATAGTCCGATGCATTGTGTGCCCGTAACCGTGAAGTGTGGTTGGAATGAAATAGCAGGGTGAAGATCTTCCTATATAAAACAAAAGGCCTGGAAATACGCAACCGTGGCGTCAAATAAAGGGACACTTAAGAGAAACAATAAGTCGTTTTCGGCTACTGGTAACATATTATTTTAAAGATATTTCTCCTTTAAGAAAAGGACAGTCATTGCTGGAGGAAATGAACGTTGACCTCCCCGGCTTTGAACTTCTCTCCGAAACCCCGTCGCCTGTATACGTCAGTGCGAATGCACGGATTTCAATCCGTCTTCTCACATTTGAGCTGTTTCGTTGTAAGAATTCTTTTGAAGATAGGTTGAGTTGGTTACCTTATAATGCTGCGTAGCCCTACACTACTGACAAACGTTAACAAGATCTTACTACACGCTCTCAGAATACGTGACGTCTCTGTTAGCTGGTGCGCAATCGTCAAAGTGACGTGCGCATTCTTTTTTTTTTTAGTTTCTGCGTTTTTTTCTAATTTACCAAGTATTCTTTCACGGCATAAGAGTGGTAGCCTTTATCGTTGTATAAACGTAATTTTCTAACCCAGATTAACCTGACATATCTGTTTAGGTTTCCTCTAAAGCACGGATTGTTCCACTGTATAAAACAAGCAGTGGAGGAAACAGTATGGTGCCGATAAGCGCCTCTTCTTGTTTATTCACACGAGCACTACAAGACGTCAAGCTAGAGGGAAGCAATTAAAGGGGGAGGGGGACGATTTACAATACCTAGTGTCGATTTGAACAGGCGACCTGGCAAAATAACTTTCGACCACGGCGGCCGCATTGCAATGGGGGCGAAATGTAAGAACGGCAGTGTGCCGCGCATTGGGTGCACGTTCAAGAAAAGCCGCCTGCTACGGCGCGCCTCATTATCAGATGAAGGTTTTTGCACGTAATAGTTCAGAGTCTAATTCAAAAAATCATGAAGCCATTCCACTTTGTGAAGGTGGATGACCAGGGAAGCTGTTTATAGCACATGGCACAGAGGTGACACAGAATTTTGAACAAAGGTACGAACTCATTTACCGTGATTTTTTATATACATTCGCGTGGACGACGGGACCGCCGCCCCGACGAGCCGGAGGAAATTAGGCACGCGTGGCGTTTCGACGGGACCGCCACCACGGGAGAGCGGAAGGAGATACGCAAGCGCTCGGAATGCCGACAAAGAGAGGGCGGTGCGAACGTAGACATGGCCGATGCGGGTCAAAGTGTAGTGTTTGTTTTTATCAGCTTAATATCTGATACAGGTTCTATATGGACCCAAGATATTGAACTTATTTTTGCTAGTTGGCGGAATGCTTGAAGCCTGCTTCACCTGCGCCGCGGGTCGGCCTGGTATTGCACTATCTCCGGGATCGGCCCAAAATTATTGCACACACAGAACAAAAATGCATGGAAGCGTAGCTATAAACAGCTTCGCTGTAATTAAAGATAATGTTAAGAAAGTGGCGCTAGGTGGCAGCAAGTTGCTTAGCAGGTGTACCATTCCAGAAAAGGAAAGTTAGTACTACGGAATGGTAAGCGAAGCTGAGTTGGTAGCAATGAGGTTAGAAGAAAAGGAAACACACGGTGTATGAAAAGTTTCTGTAGTAGACAAGGCTTCACCGAAGTTATTGCACATCGAAGAACTGACGTCCAGCTGCATGCCGGGATCATTCATTGCAGAGACTTGGGCAGGAGGCGTGCGTATACATTCGAGCACTTGGTTGACAGTTTTGGTAAACGACGGTCGACTTGGATCAGACGCGCTCTCTGATACTCCATCGAAAGACCGGCCTCCTCTTGTTTCAATGCGAATAAACACCCCGTAATTATGTGCGCTAAGCTAAACTTCAGGCTGCGCGGGAGGATGCTGAGAACGAGTATGTCGCGTTGCGCATGTGGGCAGTGTGCTTCGTAAGGCGGCTTTTGAAAAGGCGCGTCATTGATAACCACGTGCGCACACACACATACTGAGACCATACATGGTGCATATGACCACATTCCGCACCACCAGTATCCTTAGAAAAAACAGAAGCGAGGTTCCCTGAATAACTTGCGAAAGAACTTGCGACATCACTTTGTCTACAAGAACTTAATTGGTCAATGTTGTAAAACTCCTCAAAGTCGGCACACTACGTGGAAGTGCACGAATCTGTGTAACGGTCGTCTTTTCATCTCAGCTCGTTCTCCATGGGCGGCTCTTTTCATCTCCGTCTCATAGCTCATGTAATTAGGTTGCGACATCGGCGCAGCGTTATTCTGTGGCCCCTTACTCCGTTCTCTTGCCGTTTTCAACGACGTTGACACGGGGCATTGGCATGCCTGCCACTATAGGCGAGCCAATTCCGACAGTGCGCGATACAGAATAAGCAAATCAGTTTTGCAAAGGTGGAGGCAGGTTCATGAAAAAAAAGAAAACGCTCTTGACCTGAGAGTAGCACAAATCTGTGAAGGAAACCCATACCAGATTGAAATACGAGTCGTCATTTGCGAAAATTTCTTTCAGAAACCCGTATTGGTTTCCATTGTACCTTCGGGTTACACTCGGGTGGGTGACATTTTTTTTCTTGGACAATACAGAATCTGAGAAATGAAACCACTGATAGCATCCACCTGTAGGAACAGCTTAAGCAGGCTAACGTGTAGTGTTGGCAAAGCTGATAAAGAACAGCCAAGTGGTATCTGTGCACAGATCGGAGCTCACATTACGTACCGAGTCTTGCAGACTCAACTTTTTTTTTAACGGTTGTTTGCCTGATGCGCAATACCGAACATTTTACCCGCTGAAAGAAGTTTAAACGTGGAAGTTATTTAGCTGTAATGACAATTAAGCGACTAGTTTATACTTTTGGCTCGTGCTGCATGCACATATAGAGTTTACTCGCAACTAGGTTGATTTCCGCAAGTAACTTATAGCAGAAGAAAACATCAAAGTTATCAATTGCGGTTCTCCTTGTATTTCTACTTGTTCGCCACGTTCAACATTTCACGCATTTCTGTCGATGTGAACACATAGTAATGTAGCCTGAAATGTGAGTACGCTTAGACCCTAATGCCATGGTAAATGTGAGCGCATTCTGTTTGTCTAAGCTTTCTCGCGCATCTGATGCAATATTGACAGGCAAGAGGAAATAAAAAGCGTGGCATGAAAATTGAATCAATAAATAAACAAAAAACAAAAGAATGATGCGCGTGTGGCATCAGTGGTCGAAAACGTGCAGCTTGGGAAACCGAGCGCGGATAGCGCTACAAAGCTGAGACGATACGAGCGTGCAAGCACAGGAACGCTGTGGCAGCAACTTTTGACGAAGCGCGCCAACAATCGACTCATCTCATTAGAGGTCAGGGCGGCGATGTCAGCGGTTTCGCCTTGGCTTTCATCCACGGCCATTAAATCGCTAGAGAGAGTGAACTGCTGCGTCCACCAGACGTATAAATAAGGGGTTCTCTGATTGGTCTAATCACCCCGCTCCTTCGATCAGTGGCGTGCGTGCTCCGCCAAGTGCCAGTGGGCAAACATGAACCTCATCGGAACTTCTCGTCACACGGCTTCTACTTTGCTCCGTGCTGCGGCCTTGATCCCAATCGCGGAGGAAACGCTTGCACGAGAATTCAACGCCCTAGTGCTCGACATTTCGGCAAGCTTAAATGAGCGCAGGCGGCCTGGAACATTGCGAAGCGCTTTGCCGCGGACCCTACACAAGGATTTGCATTGCAGGCATTAAGCCTTAAATAATTGCGTTGTAGACAGGAAAGTAAGGATTGGTCGGTCGCGAATGCAACTTAGCGTTACGTTATTTTACGATCAACAAGGATTGTCGATCGAAGTGGTTCGAACGATGACGAATAACGAACCAAGCTGTGTACTCGGTGTCGGTCTTGCGTGTAACTGAGCTGCGATGAGTGGACCATGTATGGGAGCTTAGACAGCGTGACGTTCGCTTTAGTGTGGACTCAGGGTCAGGAAAGCCCGCGAAGACGACTGAAGAACACAGGACGTTCTGTGCTCTTCAGTCATCTTTGGCCCTTCACGATTTCCTATACAACCATGAATCCACGAAAACTGACCCAGTTCGCCATTTTATTGCAGCTTTAGAATGAGCGCGACAGCTCGCACCGTTCTCTATGTAGTACACTTTAAATATTCCAGGTTTCACGAATCACTCTACGTAGTATTAAAGACAGTCCTTCCTAGCAAGTTACCACCGCTTCTCCGTATCGGGCGTGTCTGTAGCCTATTACCGTGGGCTGATCGCGGAGATAGTGCAGCGTAAAAGATGTGGGCCGCTATGTGCTACTGGATGTGTGCCCTTGGGTCCATTGGTCGTCGTGATGTTACGAATATAAGGATATATGTGCATGTGTGTTATATTTGAAAAATAAACATATCTAAAATTGTTCGACGGCAGGATTCGAGGATAGGACACCTAGCACAGCATGCGGAACGATGCTATAACCAATAGACGGGCGCATGCTCTAGCAGGTGCAATAGAACGTCCTTAAGCGTTTCTTTTGTATGCAAAATGCGAACCCCTCCATAATGTCACTTTTACTTGTACCTTCTGCAAGTCAACTTTTTAGTGCGAAGCATTCTTTGGCTCACTCTTGGCACTTCACGGTAAATATGAAGGTTCCCGTATAGCTTTGCTTTCATAAAAAGAAAGTAATGCGTGATTGATGGTGGAATCAAACCTCTGTCCCCGAGCACAGGGTGCCGGTGCTCCAATCAGTAGGCCAGGATTGTTTTTTGTTCTCCTTTATAGCCTGTTTCTTCCATGTCACAAACAAAAATTTAAACAATATTTACAACGATATTGTTGTCCGCGTTAAAAAAACACTAGCCCGTCTGGGCCAACGCGTACATTCTATACGTGTTTCATGTGTAAGAGGGCCTCTACAAAAGCTAACCAGTCTGGAACACTTGGAACAAGTTTTTTGACCAAGAGACCGTGTCGCATGCTCTTTGAAGTATTGGCATGCCGAACGGTCATATTGGATCTGAATATACTATGGAGTACAATCAACATTATTAGGTCAAATTGAGTCAAGCCCTCACTTTCTACAAGGAGATACCTATACCCGGGGGGATCCAAGGGTAATACTTTTTTAACGGTACGCTGCAGAACGTCCCGTAGAAACATGGCGTCCGAGAAATCGAGGAACGCATGCTCAGCGTTTCCTCTTCCCTACATATTCCGTGGTTTGCCCATGGCACGAACATGTCCTTTTCTGCCAACCAAGGCTTGACAACAAACGTGCCTATACATAGTTGGAAAAAGAATGTTTTCATTCCAGCAGGTACCATCAATTTCTTCACCCTTTTTAGTACATCTTTCGCTCGTCCTACAGGGTGCATTGTCCAATACAGAGGTACAGGAAGTATAACATTATACAGGTGTTTGTACAACATTTTTTTTTTGGCGCCAAAGTAACCAAATAAGTAGAAGCGTGACTTTTTGTCCGTTCGGTTTTCACTAGGCCAGAATCGTACGCATACTTCCCTCGTTCCAAAGACAGCCAGCTCCTTGAAACACTCGGCGCGTGCTCCACGTGTCATTTTCTTGTCTTCTTTCCCTGTGACAGCTCGCGCGTTGAGCGCACGTGTTAGTTTTCACTATCCCCACGACCGGCCCTGTTTCCCCCATACTTTACTCGTAGTAGCTTACGTTACTTAGACACAGTGCGACGTTGCACCAGCCTCATGATCGCCCAAGTTAATCATCTTTTAACATTTCTTTGCTGGAATACAAATGTCATCGTCGTTTTAACATAACACAACACAACGTTTAACATGAACACAACAACCGTCATGTCGTAAGCTCCCGTCGAACGGCCGGCGTAGAAACCGTACCTTTGCTGCCTTACGATTGTCGTTGACAGGTTCATCTTCGTGCAGCTGTCTTAACACGCATGTACGCTCCAGACTACATGTGCACACACAAAACTCCTCTTTTTACACAAACACGTCGGTTCACCTGGTAGCGGCTTGCGGAATTCTAAACAATGCTGGATAGCCCGGTAACTACAAAATGCTTCGCGTAATGGCGATACCCACAGTACGTGGGATCTATAATTTTATGTTTCTACAGGGACCAGCTTTTCTCGAAGAAGAGGTACGTAGTTCCCATTTGTGTACGAGATCACTTTCCCTGCGACCGGCTCATTCCCCCAAACCATGGTGTTGACCATTCCTGACGTAGAAGGCAAGCATGCACTATGTAAATCGCGCACCGCCAAAAACACATCCCAAGCTGTACGCCTTAAGCAGCCGCAGATTATGCTGACAGTGCATATTCTCAGAGCATGTTCACGGAAACACTAGTACACCAGTGTAAATGCATAGTTATCCTATGCGCCACCTTGAAGAAACGCGAGAAATCTTGCTGCCACAGTTGGCACCTGACACTTTCCCGGAAACAGTATCACCGTATACGCGCTCGCTTTCGTTTGGCGTGGATATACCGCACTAGAGTGCTGGCCCGCATGGTGCGATTACTGGGCAGGGCACGTGGTCAAAAATTTTTGTCAAATTACGGAGACATAAAAAAATGCCATGCTTAATAGTATTGTTTGCATTTTACCTTCCAAGAGATTCATGACCTTACGTGCGCGTGCATAGTGCACTGGCCAGGCTCCGAAGAATAAATAAGGTATTTGATTGATTGATTGATTGATTGATTGATTTATTGATGTAATTGATTTCAATGAGAACAGTACACCACAAAACTGTTGGGCCAATAGCCTAAGCTAGTGGAGGCCTCTGCTTCCGCACATTGGCAGCTGATCTTATTTGACGTCATAAAGATTAAGAGATAATAGAAACAAGCACGATGAAAAATTTAGTACATGTGGAATCATATCCTTGCTAACAAAATGTATTTCACTGCAAGTGCGAAATTTCTAGCCCCTTTAGAGTCAAATGGCAATGTATTCCAAATTTTCGCACCGTAAGACTGCAATAACCGCTGGCCCTGCACATTGCGAGTGACAGGGAGATTGAAATTTAGGTTGCTCGCATATCTAGTGCTAGAGTATGGTGTAATAAACAGGTTTATTGGCAGTGGGTAGTTTTTTATAATGCTATGGACACTACGTGACACCTTCAATTCGAACACAAGTAGAAATGGTAGTATGCGGAGTTCATGAAAAAAGTTGGCTGCTTCCAATGTGTTTGCCAGAGAGCGTCATAACCCACAAGAGTCCTTTTTGGAGGCGAATGATCGCTTCCAGGTATGATCTAAATGTAGAAGCCCATGATTGGCGACAATAGGTTAAATGACAATGGAACATAAAGTAGTAGATAATTTTTAGGACAGAGTTTCCAAATTGAGTCCCTGTCCTAAGTAACGTAAAACACACGGAGGCTAACTTTGAGTTGACATTGTTAACATGTGAGCACCAGTTCAGAATATAGCCCAATGTAACCTCTGGGTATTCTACTGAGTTCATTTGCTCTAGGATGCTATTATCCATGTGAATTTGCATGAACCTTGTGTCGATACATCTATATGCATAACCGAACACTATGTACTTTGTTTTGGATATGTTTAGTGCTACTTTGTAAGATTTCAACCAGTTTGTCAGGCGCGGTAGGTCGTTTCTACTTGAGCGCCAGCGCTCGTTGCCTTTTTCTGTCAATCACATCGCGCCATTCTGTCTTATACGCGCCAGCTGTGCTGGATAACGCTAATCGCACCGACTGAATGTGTCGGCCTGTCTATCGCGTTTTGGTTGGAGCGGGGCAATGTCTCGTTGCTTTACATAGTCGTGTTTTCATCAGCGGTCGGAGCTTTCGCCACGTTTTTATATTCAGCCAGGTCTATTCGCAAATCTGATGTCCTGCTCGATACTTGCTTCGAGGTGGAGCCAGTTTTTTTACCTCCGGAATGGGTGATGTCGCGCTCCTTGTCGTGCTCTGCAAGTCGCACGACGTCATATTTAGAGGGCGAAGCTTCACAGGTCTGAAACAATGCGCCTTCCGGTCGCGGAAGGCTCGCACTCCGTAGTGCTCCCCGAGTTGCGCTTTCATCGCATGGAATTGCATGTCTCTACGAACAATGACGATTTGTTTGTTTTGTTTGCGATTCGTCTATACAGCAGAAGTATGTTCCTTGGAAAGTGACGTGCCTGCTCATTCAGTAGCCATGCTAATTTTAATGGTTTGTTATCTTTTTATTCAGCGCATATCTCGTGATATCACTTCGGTAAAAAAAAGAAAGAAAGAAGGAAAGGAAGGGAACGATAAAAAAAAAACCTTGCCATAAGTCGGCGCGTTCTCGTCTGTCGCACTGTGCCACTCCGCTGCTTTCAATAAGCGTCCACGTTCTTTCACAGCGGCGCTGTTCCGAGTTATGTCGCGTCCGTCTTTCGTGTCGCAATCGAGAAGTGGTGCAGTCGAGGAGGGTGGGACGTGAATGCACAGGCCATGCATGTGGCAGAAGAAGTTCGGCATGACTTTAGCATTTCTCTATGAAGCCGTTGCATTTGAGACGCTCAGGGACTCTCGCTCACATCTGTTGCTCAGTCGAAGCAGGAAGTCCGCAGAAGCACTTTGCACAGCTGGCGGCTCACCAGTCACGCCGAGGGGATTAGTTGTATAAGGCGGGATCGATCGAGGCGAAGCAATTAACGCCAAAGAAGGGGAAGCAAGGTGCGCCACTGAAGCGTACCAGTAAAGAGGGCAACGTGCGGCTGTTACATCGATTGCGAGGAAGAAAACACCGTTCATCATCAACATGCCGAGGCGTCCTGCGGAAGTGCAAGGCAGAGGAAGCGGCCTCTATTTAATATGGACGGCTGTGTTTGTTTTGTTACTTGGCGCGTACGGCTAAATGTTTGCGATACTCGGACAATTTTTTTTGCGTGTGTTGTAACAATGATCTCGCAAAGACTATAGCGCATGCATCTTCAATCTCAATTTGCAAATGCAAGTTTATATCCTCATCTGTTACTTGTCATGCGTAGTTAGTGCACAACTTTGGAAAAAAGTTGTGCTTACAATGAGAGAACTAGTAACGACGAATGCTCTATTGACGCCTCGCCTTTATGGCTAGTGCATTCAGGCTTTGCAACATATTGTAGCCAGCGCACTTTCTAAAAAAAAGAATAAACCACACATATCATTATCTGATTATTTTAGGCTTGTAGCGCAGCTCAGGAAGAGCAAAAAAGGAAGAAGGTAGGGGTAATCAAAGGGAACGGAAAACAGAGTGAGCGCTCACTCTGTTTTCTGGTGGAACTGGTGGAACTGGTGGAACACTGCCGCTTTCCCGGAGAAGGAGCGGCAGTTCTATTGCCATATCTCTAATTGGTCCGAAACAAGCTCCCACGTGTTGTTGGGACGCGCGTGCCGTCTGAAAATTTATAAAAGAAAAGAGCAAACTCTGGGCGTTTCGCTTTCCCTATCTCAGCCCTACGTTTCGCTTTCGATCTGCCGCATCTGGTCTACGCTTTACGGATGAGACGCATGAATGCCAGAAAGAGAAAATTGTTCATATTCTATTTAATTGTGAAGAACACGTTCTAAACAAGCATATTCAACAAAAAGAAAGAAAATATTTGCGGGAAAGTTTTCAGCAATAGACGGGGAACACTAGACATAATTAGAGAAGAAACACGTGAGCCTCGTATGGCCTCGTTTGAAATGGGTGCGGGGAGCGTTCGTCATATATGAGCCATAGATACACACTTCATTTGCTTTACATCGTGTACGTGGCACCACAGCAGCCGGGGATGTGGCATCGATGTCTCTCTCCTGACCGCTCTTCACACACAAAAAAAAAAAGAGAAAAAGAAAAAGAACAACAACGGGAGGCACTTGCCAAACTTCGTCGTGGTCATCCTTCGTTCTTGCTCTAAACCAAGAAACAACGCTTGCTGCTTGTCATCCAGTGCTGGTTGAAGACATTTAGCCAGAAACTCAGCAAGAGAAAAAAAATGTTCTGGTTATGCTGTGTGTGGGCGACACTCGTCCGTAAACGGCTAATGCCTTCCTAGCGCATCAGGTCGGTTTACGAGAATTTGTCGCGATGAAAAGTAGGTGCGATGTGCTACTTCCACAGTGTTAATGTAAACGCGAACAGTTGCACACGTTCGGTTTGTCTTTTCCTACTGTCCCGTGACAGATTTTCATTAATTTTGTCTCTAAGACCGCATCATACCTTGCTGGTGAAGCAGCGCACTGACACGGACACAGTGAAGACACACAAGAAAAGACGACACTCGCTGCTTGTTCGAACATATAAAAGGGCCCGTTGTAATGGAAATGAAGTTCAGTAAAGTGGAAAGTTGGGCTAGTTGGTGAGTAATCATCATACCTTGCTGGTGAAGCAGCGCACTGACACGGACACAGTGAAGACACGCGAGTGTCGTCTTTTCTTGTGTGTCTTCACTGTGTCCGTGTCAGTGCGCTGCTTCACCAGCCAGGTATGACGATTACTCACCAACTAGCCCAACTTTCCACTTCTCTAAGACCGCGTAGGATGGACAGGCAGTATGAAGCCCGATAGGGTTTTGAACTTGGGGCAATTACGGAGGAAGCTACTTGACGAAGAAAAGATGGCATCCACCTAGGCCTGTGAATATCAAATTTTACTTTCAAGAAACTATTTCCAGTTTTCGAACTTTCGCAGAGCTCACTGGGGCATGACGAGGGAATTTCCGCTTATGAACTGCACAGGTAAGGCGTTTGTGCAAGTCAGAGGCATCAAGCGAAGACACAGGTGTTTCAGTGAATGATCTCGAGCTCTTGGGGGATGCGAAATGTTTCGCGATGAGTCGCAAATCGAAACATAATGTGAGCACTGGCATTAAAATAAATAAATAAATAAATAAATAAATAAATAAATAAATAAATAAATAAATAAATAAATATTTTAGTGTTAACAAACTGAAGGGCGAGAATGAAGTAGTGACGATGCCCCTGCTGGTAGCCTTCATCAGGAAAAAAAGATATGTGCAGCAGTTTCAAGTCCAAAACGTCTCACAACACTAGAATAGCAGTAATTTGTGAGAAAAAGAAAGTTACAGTGCAGGATCTTACAAATGAAAAGGGCAAATAGTAGTAATCGTGCATAAGACAATAACGACTCTGGTAATGCTGAAAAAATAGAAACTAATGTAAGAAATAGCACAAGATATTATGGCCTAGCTGTCCGGGCACGTTAATACTGAAAATCTAGTGCGGTGACTACAAGAAACAGGGTGAAGTACTAAACGCGTAAATTTAGTTTCCAACAGAATGCAGACTCGAGAAAACCACGCGTACCGAAGCTCATCGAAAAAGGGCATATTCATAAAGATAGCAAACACGTTCCGAAGGATCACACGCGCAAAATATTTCTCTTTAATGGAATTACAAAACAAAAAAAAAAACGAAAAAGAGCAAGAAATCAGAACATCTACTTATGACTTCCTAAATATAATGCCGTGGTTGAAGTTTTACTGTACTAAGAACAACACGAGTGATGTTGTTATACACTCTTCGCTTGAACGCACGCACACGCACACAACACACATTTTCAACGACGCCTATAGCATCTTGTCTTGGAGATTTGAAGGTTTATTGAAATAATCTTCGTTGTCGTGCTAGTATTACCCGCATTAAGAGCCAATAATTCAAGGATGAATAGAAGTACGAACACAAGTACGCCCAGAAAGTACTAAGATGGCCAACCTCCTTCATAAGTGCGCGCAGCTGCTCGCGTTTGTTTCCGGATTTTCAAAACTCGAAAGGCCAGGAAAAGGCGGATTTCATCGCGGCTTTGATGCTTAGCTTCGCAGAGTAGATTGCAGCAGCGATTCCTCTGCTTGAATTTTCTTGATTCCTGGTTGCGCGCCATGGCTGGAGAAAGAAAAGAAAGCTTCGTCGGGGCTCCCAAGTGTGGAAACTTGTGATCGTTGGTTGCGCACATACAAGGACTCGAACCGAGCCCCTGACTATGAGCCCATGTGCGCGCGCTGAAGGCGGCGTCGTACGAGTGCAAGACGTGAAAAAGAACCAATGCCTCGAGAACCGTGCTCAGTGTCGTGCGTTTGGCTTTCAAAACACGTTCTTTTTACCAGGCGCACTATAGTACCAGTGCAGAAAATAAATTACGGAAGAATTTCAACTGTGACAGCCTGGCTTTGCTCCGCGCTTCCTGGTAATCTCTCTTCCTATGGAACGGGGCATTTTAACTTCAATGATCTGATGGCTTTCTTAAGTGATTGTTTTCTGAAGCGTCTCTGATTGAAAAAAAAAAAAAGATCAATGTAGTTTCGCATGCTGTTAAATGTCGCGGTGGAGTCTGACGCTTTTGCACTGTTTGTCTAGACACAGAGATATCGATACTCGCATTATTTTGTTTCAGCCGTTTCACGTTTACGCGCCCTGGACTCTTCGAAAGTGAATGATGATTAATAAAGTTTTATGAGTTTTTACGTGGAGGGCGAATGCCATTAGTCTTGTAGACAGTCGAGTGCGAAGTCAGGTCCCGGTGCCGAAACGTTGGCTCCAGCGGGATTCCTTGGTATATATAACATTGCTGATCCACTTGGAGAATTTATTAAAAAATTACTGCGTCCCAGAGAAGCTGGTATTTTTCTTGCAAACAATGCGACTATTTTATTATTGTATGTTGTTTACCGTAGGACTTAACATGCTTGGCATAAAACCGAATATTCAGAACCATAGCCACGTTGCCAGCACATAGCTAAAACGCAGACCTGCTTACGTAAGTGAATAAATGGCTTGTTTGTACGTGATCGTAGGCTACGACAGTCTTCGACTACTTTTGTCCTTTCAGACGTGGTTGCGCATGAAGAGATGTGCACGACGGCGAAAGTTGCGACTGCAGTGAAATGAAGACGGTACGGTTTTTTATTTTTGGAATGTATGCGTTTGTTATAATTAATGGTGTAATAAGGTTATACTTGCGATCCAGCTAGCTATAGAGAAAAAAATGTAAATATCTTTGTGAAGCCATGGCGATTTGCTAAAGAAGAAAAAAGAAGCTACATTTTGCGATTAACAGTAAATAACCGCTATTTTGACATCGGAACGGCTGAGATACCTTGATGCTTAGGCGTGACAATAAATTGCAATCGCGTGCCAACTGCGTGAATAAATTAATACAAGCGTGTACCGCAGTGCCCTGGCGGGTTTCGCACCTTACATTGGGCGTAATACATTCTCTTTGTCTAGCTATTTATATAGGCAAACAATATAACTCTAAAGGAATATAAAATATGGCGGTACAAGGGCAGCCCACTGAACTCTGAGAAATACGGCTTGGAGTTATGTGAAAGCCGTAAGTGGCGGCAGTCTTTGAAGGCCAGGACGGTCTTACGTAAACGAGCCATTAATTCATAAAATGGGTACAGAAACATTTCGCCGTTTCATTGCGTCACTGAAGATGCATGACGCGACTAGGCGTTTTTTTAAAAATAGAACACATTCGGAAGCACGAGAACGAGAACAACAGATAAAGGCATCGTCGTGCGCTGTAAGTAATGCCAAGCCCTTTCAAACGCAATGACTTCCAATGCCAGTCGTCTCTATATTCGGCGACGGAAAGCGGCAAAAGTCGAATTGAGAGCACCTTATTGTTTTTGATGGAGAAATTTCTCGTTTCAGTAAAGGCCGATATCTCTCTCTCTCTCTCTCGCACGACGCACGCACGCACGCACAGTGGAGAAAGCGGAGGAGGAGGGCGTGGCGAAAGCGTGAGAAGAATACCGTATACTGCGGCGATGATGGCTGCGAAATGGCGCCAGAGTACCGCGCGTCACCTGGGTGGTGGTTACAACATATTTATTGAAAATCATGGCGGGGTCTCAGGGTGGCCCCTGTTGGTTGCGACTCCCTCGGCCCAAGTGACGATTTTCAGTTGTTCCTTGTTCGACGGGCGGGGGCTGGCGATCTTCGGGGAAGCGACCGACGGAAAGGCGCCACCATGCCTGCTGCAACTACTCGCTTTGAAAGGACAGCGATACGCCAGTCCCCATCCCATCGGCGCCATCATGGCTGCGGCGGCGACTCGTTTCGTAAGGAGGACAATGCGCCGCGTCCCCAACGGAATGCCGCCGCGATGTCGAGACGCAGTCGGCGGAGCAAGTGATACAGACATCGGCACCGCGACTGTTTGGTGTGTTGACTAAAGAGCCGGGTGCAGTTTCGCCTACACCGGCCTCGCGCACCCTATACTTGTTTACTATACTGTGCATGTTTTTTATTCTATACCACCATTATCGTGCGGCGTTTTATTTGAAAGGTATACTCGCTTTTCGTCGTCGCAACATTGCGATCCACAAAAGCTCCAAAACAGCCGAACAGAACAGAGTCCACGACTGCAGCGAGAGGAATCGTCTGCCCTGTTGGAAGTCGCTCAACTGCTGAACGGCTGCGAGGCGTTGAGTAACCGCTGGATTTGAACCCTACTATGCTTTCTCACGTCGACACCCTTTAATTATGATTCGTTTTCGACTCTTCATACGGACACACATGCAAGAGGGTGAACAGCATGGCCAAGGGAAATCACATAAAAAAAGAGACCATTGCGAAACAACATATGCCCCGAACAGGCTACAGTCATCTTAAGCATATTGGAACACATGCTGTGGGAGTGCAGTGTAGTTATAGGAAGGATGGCAGTTGCTCCGCAGACCCTGTCATCGAGGTGGGCCGCCGCTCTGCGCAGCTCAGACCTCGGAATCCAGACGTGGGCAGTCCAGCAATCCCGTGAGGCGGCGTTGAGGCAGGACATTGACGTTCCCCCGTGGGAGACCTGATCCCGGGTCGCTTTAAACCTTGCAGGACGTAAAATAATGTTGTATCCATCCATCTATTTCAACAAAATTAATATCGACAGTGGGCATGTGTCTCCAATCTCTTGTTAAAACATTCCTCTCTCTTGGGCACACGCAGATGTTGACTTGCGGCCACGCATATATAAACTGAAGGCTGAGCGCACGCATAGGCATTCTTGTTTATTTATTTATTTAAATAAATAAATAAGAGGGTGAACGGTATGGCCAAGGGAAATCACATTAAAAAATATGGCCATTGCGGAATAACATGCCCCGAACAGACTACAATAATTTTAGGCATATTGTAACAAAATTAATATCGACAGCGGGCATGTGTCTCCAATCTCTTGCAAAAACATTCCTCTCTCTTGGGCACACGCAGATGTTGACTTGCGGCCACGCATATATATACTGAAGGCTGAGCGCGCGCATAGACATCATCGTTTAGAATTATGTTGCGTGTTTTCACTGATATTTATTGCCGTAGCGGTTACTTTGATTCTGTCGAATTAATTAGAAAAATGAATGCGTAAGAAATAGAAGGCCAAAGTGAGGCCGCAGTTAAAGAGAAAGTTTGGATTTTCAACAGACCGACAACTGAAACATCTCCTCTGCTCCTTTTTGTAAACTTTTTCAGATTACATTATAGCAGTATATCCCTTCCTGATAAATATTTCCTATCTATCTAAATCACTGGTGCCGTTTTATTTCCTGATTCGCGTGCTTTTTTGTTTCGCTGGCTTTCTACGTTTGCTTAGTAAACGTTCAACTTCGGTTTTATTCGGCCTGCGCGATCAGTTTTGTGCCTTTTAAGAAAGCATTAATGTTGCGAAAACCTCGAAGTTTAAAGATGCTGCCAATATTTATTTGTCAGGCCTCAAAAGTGCTCGATATTGAGGCACACTTTAATCTGAGTTACATTGATGTACGCACAAATATGTATGTTGCTGTAATTTGGCAGTTTGAACACAGTTCCTATTGTGGTTTCAGTTTTGATTTTAATGGAGCAAGTTTTTCTGCACTTATGCACCTAAACCGTTCCACTATATTTACCTTGAGTGTTTTCATCGTAATACCTTTTTTTATTCTTCACATACATTTCTAGATAGTTCTTCATCCTCTGATACTGGGAGCCTATTCCCATGTTGAGTGGTTTCAAGAGCGAAAAGAATTTAGCCAAATATGTAGAGCTCGTCCGAACCTTTTTCGAGAATATCGCTTAAGTTATTTTGCCGTTTTAGTAATGCTGGTCAAAACAAAACGTAACTTTCAATTGCAAATAGTTTACTCGCGCAGTATTTTTCCATCGAACCTTCAAATGCACGTATACAACTCTAAACTGGGCAATCTTTACTATGGTTGCACATTTCCATCTCATAGTATAGTTCTATTTTAAGGGTTACTTGGTAACCTGTAGATGTGCAGCCTTTAATGTATGATATATACGCAATGATCTGCAACCCATAGAATTACTATCTATGCTTTATATACTTTACAGGTTACAGTGAAACTGTGTAGTGACTCTTGTACAATGTTTATAGTTTTCCGGTGACTACTTTCATCGGCTAGCTCCTGTAAGGAAATTATCATTCGAAGCTACAACAGAAACATTTTTTATTCTGGAAAACACTGTTTAGAAATATATGAATGACAATAATGAGGATTTCAGAATGCAGCTTTCGAACATGAAACAATGGACAATACTTAATGTGAGTATAAAGAACAAATGACATGGAATGCAAAACTACTGCATAACAAAAGGCTATTTTTACAAAAGTATACATAATTTTCTCGGACCTGACAGCTTTGTCACCAGTTTAAGCATTTAGGAAAATGCAGAAATTATTTTCCTTACAATTATTATGTGTGAGTTTATTTGCAAAACAAGAATCCTACTAAAGGTGTCCGCTTATACAGGCAGAGATAGTAATAGAAAAACCAAACTCGTTTGTTTATAAAAAGATGACATTGCGGAGAACCGTTCAGAGAAGTGTTGTTTATGTCTAAACTGACGTGTTTCTGGCAATTTGCCTTAAAGAATTAATAGGCTATTACTAAGTAAACATCAATACTATAATCATCTATTTTTTTAAATAAAGCTCTGCGCTTGACATATCTATAATTTATAAAAAACCAGGCGTATTATGACAAGGTAATCCAGAGGCCCATTTCAGCAGACCTTTTCTTAATTAACCTTGTGTTCTTCAACAATGCTAAAAGTACTTCGAACGCTTACAAGTTGCTCCCGCAGGCGCAACTTCACATGGCCGTACAAACTTTTGTTAAAATCATTTGAGAAAACGCCTACGGGTACTCCAGGCTCTGAATGAAGTATACAAAGAGGCAGAAAATGAGGGCATGCTCCAGATCATTAGTAGAAAGTTGAATAACTTTGGCATGACTTCCTGCAAAAATGCAGATTCCTTTTGGGCTACAGTATTGAGACGTATATGTCGCAATTTCCTGCACCTCATTTTCTAGCTGATCATAGAAATACTTGATAGATTAAGCGTAAGCTAATTTTACTTTGGACGTCATTCAAATAGGGCAGAGAAAAACTTTGATTTCTAATGCAGAAATAGCAATTCTGAGTTATTTCGTAGCGAGTGCGCGTCTTGCTTTCATTTCATTAGTCTGAAATCGTACTTGTTGCCAATTGCTAAAAATTGACAGTGCCAGTTAAGATTTTTAAAGTATGGACATTCGAACAATTTTTCTGGTTCTTATGGTAGATTCTACCGGTCGCTTTCGTGCGCCCTAGATCGCTCTCGGGGTGGGATTTACACTGGGCTGGTTTAAACCGAGTGCTCGGAACACATTCGTCTGGTTCATTCAGAGCGCCGCGCTTCAGCTCGGAGTGCTTAGAAGCGCTCTCACCTTCGAGCTGGGATCGACAAAATATGCCGATCACGTTGCTTGTCCGATGGCTCTGGGAACAGCTGAACGTTCGACTGGGCCAGGTTTTCTCTGGACCCAATGTCGAGAAGGCTACACATCGCCGCAAATCGAGTTCGAGCGGGGCAGGAACCTGTCGCATGTGCCGTTACTTTCTGAAGTTATGCCCCCTGTTAACGCAGCCATACCGCTATCCCGCGCTTGCGTTTGACCACCTTTGGGCATATAAATTGGGTGGTTAGAAGTTCAGGTATGATACTATTATGGAGTAAGAAATTTATGGGAGGCTCCTGCGTTGCTCCTGTTCCTCAACCAACTTCAACAGCCTGATATGGCGTCCGGTAACTTAACAAATCGATTTCCGAGAACGTTGTAAACAACGATGTATTAGCCATTTGTCGGTTGGTCGCTAACTCGCTGAAAAAACGGACTATCAAACTAAAAAAGTAACGAAGTAACGAACAAACGCCATTTTTAATATGAACAGATGTTTTCGGCAGGCAGTTTTCACATGCGATACTAATTTTCTTTATATTGCATTTAAGTTCTTTTCGCACTGTAACGTCTGTTGTTTGTGCATGCGGGTGTATTGGTACGATTCTTAAAGGCTTTTTGTTCGGTAATGTTGGCAATGCCTGGATGTTCTAAGTATATTTCTCACAATGAAGACTGACCGCTGTTCGACTGGTTTGGCCCAATGAATATGTAGAGCGTTGGAGTTAGTGGCACATACCCACTTTGGGGGATTGGCCATCCACTCGTTCCTTAACGTATAAGAGTAAAATGCCTTCTTTTTAGCGCACGAAGCCAATGCGTACGAAGCGTGGGGCCGAATGTTAATGCTGTAGTGAAAATAATGACAACTTATTCCGGTAGCACACATTGATTGAATAAATAACGTGTTCACGTTATCTGCGCTAGAGTTATCAACGCTCGTTTGAAATTGAGACGGTGAGGCTGTACTTTTTTGAAAAGGACTCAATGGTTCCGCCAAGGTGGGACACTGCAGCGCTGTTTTGTTTCTGCTTCGGTGCTTCTATGTTAGTTCTTCCCTTCCATTCTGCACAGAGTCCCAAACATGCCATTAAATGATATCTAGGCTAACCCAAAACGTTTGCAGCGTTCTATGCATTATTAAGGTCTATTGTTCTCGCAAACGCCGGTGAAATGAAAGGCCTTCAGGAAATTTCGGTCTAACCAAGTCCCTTAAGACCACCCGTTCAGGGACTCGGTACACTCGTACAAAACACGACCATTAATAAAAGCTAAGGTGATTCGCTGTCTATTTACTTGTCCCATCTTCTGCGTGACCACGGCCTCAGTAAGCCCACCCGCGGCCACTAGAGTGCTTAACAAGTGATGCGCGCCGAACGGCGGGTCTGCCAACTCTTTGTCAAGCCGAGACGACCTCCCTGTGCTCTCCTATGGATGAACTTGGCTTACTTCCTGTGGGCGACTGAACCCTCATTACGTCCGAGCTTCTCAGAGGAGCTCCCCGCGGACTAGCTGTATTGCGCTTTTTTTGTACTTGTTTCGTGCCATGTTTTCTTTCTCACGTACCTCTTCTTCAGCACGCTCTTTTGAGCATACTTCTCTGACTTAGCGTAGTAATCGCTATGGGCTGGGCACACTTGTTACGTTTATCCATACCACCCACCGAATCTCATTCACTCTTTCGTCACAGGAGGTACTCTGCCCAGAGCGTAGAAGAGAACCCCTCAAGCTAATCATCTGATATGACACGCGAACTCTATTTACTTGGGCAGAAAAAGAAAGAGAAAAATGTAGGAATGTAGTAGGAATGTTAACGGATGATTACAATGCAACCATGCGCAACTGAAACGCAAATGGAAACTGGAGATTTCGGGCAACTAAGCATTTGAAGCGGTACTGAATTTCCGTTGTAACCGATATGAAAACAGCGGAATAGCGCATATGTACAGTTTTTCAAGCTTACAGAACAAATTTGTTATTGTTTTAGCAATGGCGATGGTGGACGAAAACGTGACACTTCGTGACCATGAAATGCCGAAATAAGGATTTGCGTGGCACTCCTGCTTTGCGCATATGTAATAATAGCATGTTGGAACATCTCCAGGAAAGCTGTACTGAAACCAAGACTATCCTGACGCTTTGCAGTGCAGCATTTTCTATAGAGAAGTAATCAGAGACTCTGCATCAGAGTGATCGACGTAGTCTTTCCTTCCAATTTACGAACCTAATGCTTGATCACTTTAGCAACATTTGTGAAAAACTGATGATGGGCGCGTCTAACTTATGAATTTTTTTAAATTACTGGCTTACATGACTTTTTAGTGTACGGTGACGTGCCTTTTTGTTACTTCAGCAGCAACAACAACAACAACAACAACAACATCAACGACGACGACGACGATGACGACGACAAGGAGATCATTAACATTGTTCAACGAAACAGTTGGTATTTTTGCTTACCTTGTTCGTTAAATACAAACTGTTAAGTAAAAACTCGTAAAGGGAGCGAAGTAGTGCCAACAGAGCTTGACGGCCTGTGACTGTTCGAAATATGCAGACGCTAACGTTGATCTCGTAGAACCAAACGCGTGTTGCGCCTTTGACGTGTCTTCCTCCTCTTCGTATTCTATCCCTAGAACGGCGCACGAAAGTGTGGATAATTTTTTCGTCGCTAATAAGTTTTTACCGCTCCCTTCACTGCGAGGGGTGCATAGCCACGTCACAATTTCTGCTTTTGTTTTTTAACGAAGTGCGAATTTTAGTGCGAAGGGAAAGCCGTTTCACCAGAATGACGCGATGGCCAAGTTGCCGTCACGGTTAACGCCCATCAATGCGTGACATGCCCCCCCCCCCCAGGCACAGAATAATTGCCGGCAGCTGTTCAGCACCATTTAGCAGCGATGCCGGACTACGATTGTCTAGTCTTGAGGTCATTGCGCGCTTATCACGCACGTTCTCAGCCTTTCCTAATAGTTCATCAAAAGTTGCTCCTCTATGCTTACTATCACGTATTGTCTGGTTTGGTGGAATCATGTCAGTGAAGGGGCGTAATGGCGCACGACACAGTGGAGTATGGCAAATGATTGCCCCCTTCCATGAAACAACGCTGCCTCTGATAGCTGCAGTATTTCGTGTAAAAAAGGCAGGATGGATGCCTGGCTTTGATGCGTGGTCATCATAAATGCTCTTTGACTCGGCGCTCTACGCACGCTTCGCCCAGTGGAAGGCATGGTGTCACTTTCAGTCAAAATTAGTGAATACCACATAGCTGACTGAAAGTTGGTTGCAAGTCTGATAAAAGTGCTGCACTCAGGTCTTACGATCCTTGTACGAACGCACGAACTCAAAGAAGCTTTACACTGAGGGATGCGTTCGGACGAAAAAATTTTCGCTTCTAGTAGCCTATATAAAATCGTTGAGCTTACAACTCCCCCCCCCCCCCCCCCCAATCCTTCCTTTTCAAAAAGAAAAGAAAGAAAGGAAGCTTTGCTGCGTTGTTGACACTGCGGCAAGTTTCGTCGACTTTGCGCATTGCGATGCCTTTTCTCTGTTCCAAAAAAAATCGGGCCGATGATTACATTGCTACAGTGACGTCGCGCATGATGGAGAGACTTGGTGCTACATATTTCTCTTGCTCTGTAGTCGTGCCGCGCTTTTGATCAGGCGCTCCTTGTGCTAGACAGGTGGCAGCTAGATATACAAGGCAACGATGCAGGGAGGCACGCAATACAAACTTGTAGCTACTACAGTCAGATGAAAAGGCGCGCTCGCATTCAGTCGCTTTGAGTTTGCACGTGCACTTTGCCCTGCGAAAAATGTGCAGTTACTTGTGGGCTGCAGACGACCTCACCTAGTCAGAAATTCACAAAGCCGTTCGCGTCTGAGAGGGATACTTTGCTACCTCATGAATACAGCACCTGTCAGTCACAAGATCCCACGTTGCGTATCTGGGGCACTTAGAATGCCAACCGGAAACCACAATTTTTACGCAAACAGGAGAGTGTATTTGGTCTTCGTTTGAATGACGCGGCTCCAGCTTCCGCGGTGCTGCAGGGCTTTAGTGGGACACATTTAGAAAGGGGCCGGAACTAAACATTGCGCGCCAGAGCGTCCCCAACCTTATTTTCCATGTAGAGACACCAATATCTTTGCAAAGGGATGGCTCTTCCACTCAGCGGGTAAATATAGAGAGAGCCTTCGCTCTACAGACCGGAAAAACATTATGCGCTTTCTTCTTGGACACGTGTTTCTGGCTTTTATGATGTTATGCAGCACGTGGATGAAAGAGGAAGGAAAAAGGTTTCCAGGCTTCGGTATCAAAGCGCTACACTATTCTGTTCTGGGGAATTGAAACTCGAAGTCAACACAGCACAGTCACCTGCTGCTGAGCAGCGCATATGAATATGAGATGAAAGACATTTGCTTCTAGCTGACCTCAATTTCTAAGGGCTTTTATTCCTAAACGCTGTATAGCAATTTAACATGGATGTACTGATGCTCCAAACAGGATTTCATCGCTGAGAAAGCCAACTCTTTTATTTTTATTTTCTTTTGTTTATTTCTAACGCAAGTTCTAAGAGCGGTGCGCGCTTACGGTGAGGGCGGTGCAAAGACAGCTGCTAGATCTGAAAACCCTGGTCCTTCGATACATTAGAGTACGTCGACCGTACGTTTCCATTTTGTACTCTTGTGTGGCCTATTCCTGACCTGATATACATTGCAGATATATTCTTGCCTTGCGTGTATTAGGATCCTGGCCAGTGCACAGGGTATGCTTGTCTGATAGTCACTGAGTGTATTGCATTTGCTCCAGAGGTAAAGATGGCGTCAGATACTTTTTTACCCTCAACGTACAGCCATTTCTCTGTTCTCGTTTTCCCTTACGAGAACTGAACGAAATAATAAAGCCTTGATTTGTAGAAAGGATGAGTATACGGCCTGGATAGTGCATGGGGACTGTGGAACTGGATTAGGAGGCGGTTGCACTATATGGGATGAGGTCCCGTCATGACAATCCGATGAGGTCGGTAAATTGGATGCAAAGGATGGAAGCTGAATACTCCGTGGAAACTTATAACTAAGGCAACAAATAAATTAGGAGGCAAAATCTGTAGGATAACACAAAGGACAGTGCCTTGCTTTCTGAGGCCCTAGCTGGCTATCCCGAGGACAAAAACATTCCGGAGCAAATATTTACGACAGGACGAGGCACGTGTCTAACTGCGTGAAAAATAGGCCGCGTCGCCTGGAGGGCATCAGTGCGGATGACGATGCGGGCCGTGGGGACCATAGGAAAGGCGGCCACAAAGCACAACGCTTCTCGAACAGCAAGGAGCTCAACACAAAAGGAGGAAGGGGCTCTTGGATTTGAAGCCGGGTCGTCTTGTTAAGGGCAGGTGGGCAAGGGCAATAAATTGCAGTGGATGTTTCACAGCCCTGAATGCTTGCATCAAAGTAAAGCATGATGGAGCCAAGCGGCAGGTGGGCATCTTGAGCTATAATTCGGTCACGAAGCGACGCCGCCGCGTGAGTTGATGTCGGGCGACGTATATCAGTTGGCCTGTTATCGCTCAGCTGTACAAAACTCCAGGGAGGAAGAACTGGCGATGGTGATGGTAGAAGGGAGTACGAGAAAGCGTAAGCCCTGAGAGCACACGTTGCGTGTGAAAGGCTGGCCTTAAGCCTGCGAGCATCACGTCGCTGTTGCACCAGCTCATCTAGTGTGTTCAGCTGTGCATTTTCTTGGAGAGCTATTTATTTATTTACGGGACGTTACATAAGGGGTGGGCGCGTGGAAACAGGACGGGTCGGGTTAGGTGGCCTGACATTTCAGATGGTCTTATTTAATGGTAGCTATGAAACGAGAAATGTCGGTGATGAGGGCGATGCCGCAAGGAAGGGTATTGCATCCTCGGCCGGTGTGCACAAAAAAAAAAAAAAAAAAGACGTTGCAATGGTACGTAGTGCAGTGGGCGCGTGATGGATACAGAGCGTTAAGAGGCACTATAGGTGGGAGAAACGACGCACTGGAATGATGACTTGGTTACCTGGGCGCAGTGAGTGAAAGAACCTGAACAAAAATCACAGTTTCGCCATACGGGCGAAGCAATGAGTGCGATAGCAACATGTTAGAATATTACAAAAGACTCGGAACTGTAGTGGCAGTACGAGTTGAAGTAAACATAAGCTGACTTTAAGCAAGAACGAGCTCTTGTGTTAGGGGTCTTGTGTTTGGTGTTGTGTTGTGTTTTAATCATGCAATCAGCCAATTTCATCTATGTTTATTAATAAAGCCAACGTATTTCTTAGAGAATTTACCACCACTTTTCCGTGTCGGATATGTATCAAATATCTTTCGTGGGCCGATCCTGGAGGTATAGTGCACGGACGCGCCATGGAAATTACGTCTTAAGATTCGAGCTCAGTTATTGTTGCGCACTTTTAATATTAAAGTCTGAAAAGATTTAGGGTGAAATGTATGTACTGTCGGTGTTTTGTTCCATGACATTTGTTTGTGGGCTGCTATTATCGAAATTCTGAGGATTAATGTTGTCAAAATGTAATACCTAGTCTGAGCAACTGCAGTGATACAATGATGTGGAAATATAACCCGCATATACAGCTTGTAGTATGGCATATATACATTGACCTAAATATGGGCGGAACCTCACGGTGACACCTGTGACGACGGCAAACATTCGCTTGGAGTGTCCATATAATTGCTATCGCAATAAGAAATGAACAAGCACGAGCAGTGTTGCGACGGCAAGCGAGCGGGTAAAGGCACAACCGGGATTTTATAGCTGAGATACTTGTGTTATTATAGGAGTAAGATGGACTTGGCAACTCGGTGCTAGGCTGATTCAATGGTGTTAATTTTATTAACCTTACGGTTGTCATAAATAGCACTGGAATATTCAAGTTTAGATCGGATTAAGGATGACGCTCGTTCGCAGACATGACGTGATATAAAAATATTCGCATACACAGCACGACGAGTTCATATTTCTGAACGCATGACTGGAATTTCAAAGCAATATAATGTTAATGCGCGTGTTTCATACGTGTATTGTTATGTTGCACGCTCTTTTTATTGATAAATATCTAGTCGACGGAAAAACATTATCGAATGGGCAGGTGTTTGGCGGCTTCAGCGTCTGCAGTCGTTTGCTGTATGCAGCTTCTGCACAATGCGTCGAACGTGTCTAATATGCGTTGTTTTTGTACACTCTAAACATTTTTACACCCTTAAGGCTGTTTTAAGGGTGTTTTTTGTCGCGCGGTAGCACCCTTACCGTCAGAGCCCTAAAAATCTATAGAGGACAACAGCGGATCTCTGACGAGATGTGCGATGACAAAAGACGTTGAAAACTATGTAATCATTCTGACAGCCTTGGGCGCACAGAAATATCCAACAAGAGAATTTCACAGGGAGAGATAGAAAACTCTCCTGTCGGATATTTATATGCGCTCAAGGCTGTCAGAATGATTGCGTAGTTTTCAACTACGTCTTTTGTTATCGCACGTCTCGTTAGAGCTCCGCTGTCGTCCTCTAAAAATGTTTGTAAGGCCCTAACGATAAGGGTGTTACAGAGCGACAAGAAAACACCCTTAAGCGTGTAAATATGTTTAGAGTGTATGTAGGGGCTCAATAACGTCGCACATTAGCTGCCAACCGTAATTTATACAAGCGTTTTACCAGTGGTTTTGTCCTCGCTGACAAAGCTTGCAGAATGCGACCAAAGAAGCGCTTAGAAAATTAGTTAATTATCGCAGTAGTCGTCTGAGTCGAAGTCCTCATGAATAATTCGTTATGTTTGCAGCTGTTTATGCAGGACATCTAGGCTAATTTTACTAATCAGATTCATTGCGATAGCAATTGTGCGGACACTCCAAGCGAATTTTTCCCGTCGTCGTCGGCGTCGCCATTACCGTGAAGCTCCGCATATATTTAGATAAATGTATTCTATATGTTCTGCCATGCTACATGACGTGCTGTATATGCGGGTTATATTGCGACACTATTATATCACTAAAGTTGCTCACACTAGGTCTTATATTCTTGACAAAATTATTCCTCAGAATTTCTAGAACGGCAGCCCACATACAGCCGTCAGGAGACATGACACTGATAGCGCATGCCTTTTATCTTAACCTTTCTCAGACTATCAAATAATGAAAGTGCGAAACAATATCAGACCTTAAGCCTGAGAGTGGTTCAATTTTACTGGTGCGGCTCGTTTTAGCTGCGCGATTTCCAGGATCGGTCCACGAAAGAGGTTTGAAACATACCCGATGCAAGAAAGTGGTGGCAAGTCGCTAAGAAAGACGTTGTCTTTAATAAATAAAAATAAACGAAATTGCCCGACGGCAGGATTCGAACAAAGCAGTCCTATCACAAAAGCTCGATTCTATAACCATTAGTCCACGGACGCTTTTTTTATTCTTTATTGATTAGTCCATGGACGCATGTCTCAGAAAACGGAAGGGAACATAAGAATTTTCCGCGTGCAAGCCAGTGAGTTGAAACGCTTGGTGCGTTTTATGAACACTTATTAGCGCGATTTTTCGCCGTCGTCAATAATTACACATAAAAATGCTGATTTCTTTGGGTTTAATATGTTTTCTCAAGAACATTACGCGCATTAACTGTACGATTTCGCTTTGCGTCAGAATTTCAACGTAAGGTAGCGAAAAATGTCTAGGCGTGTTTGTGTTCCAATCGCAGAGACTCATGCACAGAAAAAGTCTAAGACCTCAGGTTGGACAACTTTGATTGCTTGAACGAACTGTAAAACAGCCTGCGCCGACAAAGCAGACCATGCCGGCTTGTGCCGTCGCTTTCCCACATGTAGTAGCCAAGGTACGGTGGCTATAGAGTAGTAACTGCTGGTGTGCTGTTTCCGCAGCGATGCAACGCGTCCCGCACATCCCGCAAGCACGCCCCCGCGCGTTGTCAAAACGCCGACCGAGAAGCTCCAGCGAAGCGCTAATCGCCATGCAGCAAGGCGGGCCCGCATGCGCGCATTGTCCAGATGCGGAAACACTGTGCTGCCGCGTGTGCGGCGCACACTGCAGCTTAACGCAGGGGGACGCAGTGGCGCAGTGGAGGCCGAGGCTTAGCGACGACAAAGCCCAGCAGTTCGAAAGCGCGAAACGGACGCACCCCTGACACATCGTGCCCTTCGTGAGCATGCCGCAGTACGGAGACGCGAGGTCAACACAAAGCTGCAACGCCGACGAGACCCTGTAGTTCTAACCGATGCTGCTCGCGGTCATGGGGATTTCTCTCTTCATGTGTCTACACACGTCACGACACGCGTGCTTGCTTAGTCAGCTTAGGTTTACTGCAATTCATGCTGTCACTACAGCTACGAGCCTTGCACTTCGCGTAATATTCTACCATGTTGCTATCGCATTCATTGATTCGCCCTTATGGTGAAACTGTACATTTTTTAAAGAAGGCTCGCGACCCCGTCGTTTTCTCTTTGTTGACCACAATGATGGTATGTGAACACCACAGGACGGCATTGCCAATTCAGAAATATTTTCTCCGCATTCATGGCGTCGCGGGAAGCATGATCACCTTTGCTATAGGATACAAAGATCCCTCACGGAGGATTTCCAGCTGGTGGTCAGGAAGTCGTGACACGCAAACCGCATGATCGCAAGACAAATTGACAAGTTGGACCACAGGCCCAACGCAGTTTGCATGAAAAAAAAAAGATTTAATATATTTCATAAAGTGTAAGGAAACGAAAGTAAAAGAAAACTGCCGCCTGATGGTATCCCAACTCACAGCCCCTGGCTGACCCGTTCAGTGCGTTCCAGTCCAACTACATTGGATAAATTAGAAAATAAACACGCTAGTGTTTTGTGCAGTTTGTATGGCAGTGATAAAGGCACGCTCTTAAAGAAATAGAGGAACTGCATAGTAAGAACCCTGTGTACTTTACTTCCAAAGCCAGAACGAATACGTCGAAACTTGTGGTAGTCCGAGGTTAATTCGTATTAAGTGGACTTGCCTTATTCACTGACTCGCTTCTGTTCAGCAATCGCGACAGTGCACGCTCGGAATGATTAGAAAAAGAAATATTAATTAGGTTGATATATGTGTTGTATTATTCAAATCCGCTTGCAAAGTGGATTTGAATAATATATTATAGTTTCTTTCCTTGTACTTTGTTTTGTTAGTTTTTCACAAGTTACAACGGAAAGTGCACTTTCGTCGTTGCACATGGCGGAAAATGCTTCTTGCTGTGTAATGCCACGTGATTTTTTGGATTTTTCTAGATCTCAGACATTGCAATCTTTCAGCGTGTTTCACTTAAATGCTCGGTCTGCGGGATCTCGAGTTGCTTTTTACGCAACTGGGTTTTGCTTTTGATGTGGTCATGTGGACCGAAATTTGGTATATATGGTGAACATAGCAGTATATTCAAGCTTCCTTTGTATGATACATTCGTTTTAAATCGCACGAATAGTCGAGGTGGTGGCGTACTATTGATGGTAAAAAAGCACTTTCAATGTGATGTGTTACCTGAATTTTCTGTCATCAACCCTGATTATGAAATTCTGTCCCTTGTTATCGAAAATAAGGTTGTGGCGGTCGTATATCGCCCTCCAAGCGGAAATTTGAAATCCTTCTTCGATTTTCTTGACCTTTTCTTGTCCTTCATAAGTGAAAACAAATACGATGTCATTTTAGGAGCTGATTTTAATATTAACCTCCTTGCAGATAACCCCACAAAAAAAGAATTCCAAAATGTATTAAATTATTTTGCCCTCTTAAACGTGATATGCGATCCTACACGTGTTACATTGCAGACTGAATCACTACTTGATCTACTTATAACCAATATGCACATGCCTATTCTGAAAGCAGGCGTAATAAATGCTGATATCAGTGACCACCGCGGCGTTTTTATGTGCGTTCTGAAAAGCAAATTTCCTAATACAAAAAAGATACCAAAGTTATTTCAAGATATGTCGACAAAAAACCTGAACAATTTCAAAGAGAAAGTTCGTAATCATGACTAGAGAAAGGTTCTTGAGGAAACAAGTGCCGAAAAGGCTTATGTTTTATTTTTAACGGCGTTTTTGTGTATATACAACGAGTGCTTCCCTTATAAACATGCACAGGAACGAAGGAACATAAGGAAGCCATGGATCACACCTGAATTGCTAAAGAAAATTTACAAAAAGCATAGGCTGTATAAGAAGTTTGAAAAAACTCGAGACCCTGATAGGCTTAAGGCTTTTAAAATGTTCACAAATAAACTGACGGCGGAAATACGCAGTGCACGTGATCAATATCTCTGTAACCAGTTTTGCTGCTCGATGAATAAGTCGGATGAATTATGAAGGAAATTGAATGGGCTTCTAAACAAATCTACAGGCCCAAACCCATTAACAAAAATTCATACTCAAAATGAAGAACTCACAGGCACTCATTTAGCAAACGCATTTAACAGCTACTTCACAGAGATAACTAGTCATTTCGTTGATTCTAATACTCTTCATATAAGAAACGAGAAGTCAATGTTCTTAACACCAATATCAGTATCAGAGGTCATGTCGGTTTTCATGGGGCTAAATAATAGCAAATGTTGTGACACAGACGGAATTGCGATAAAACCGGTGAAGTTTGTGATAGGAGACATAGCAGAGTGTTTAGCTCACATATATAACCTTTGCTTATCCCAAGGAACAATTCCGGGGCAAATGCAACTCGCCAAAGTGGGCGTATTGCACAAAAAACTAGTAAGAATGATTTTACAAATTTTAGACCAGTATCCATACTACCAGTTTTCTCAAAAGTACTTGAAAAAATGGTTCTTACTAGAATGACAAATTTTAGCGAACAATGCAATATCATTCACGGCGCGCAGTATGGCTTCCGGAAATATTGATCAACAGAAATGGCACTGTTAGAACAAAAATAATTTATCCTGGAATCGCTTGAAAACAAAGAAGTAGCCCTTGAAATATACGTAGATTTCACGAAAGCTGTCGATTATTTAAATCACTCTATCCTGCTAAAGAAACTTGAAATGTACGGATTCCGCGGAACGGTTCTATCACTACTGACGTCCTACCTTAGTGAGCGCAAGCAGTACGTATATTTAAATGGCTGCTCTTCTAATATATTACCAATTTCTGCCGGCGTACCTCAAGGGAGTATTCTGGGCCCATTTTTGTTTAACTTATATTTGAATGAGATTGTTAACGTCGATCCTATGGTGAAATTTGTCATTTATGCTGATGATGTGACACTGTTATTCTCTGCAGAAAGTACGAATGAGCTGATTCTGAGAGCGAACAGAACGCTTGTGAAATTAGATACATGGGCGCAACTTAACAAATTGAAAATGAACGTTAGTAAACGAAGGCTGTCATATACCGTGCGAAAAACAAGAAAATTAACATTACCTCAGACATTAAGCTGCAAAACTCAAAGGTAGAACTAGTAAGCGCATTTAAAATACTTGGAGTGTATTTCAGCGAAAATATGACCTGGGACATTCATATCGACCACGTTGTGTCAAAACTGTCTCGCATCGTTGGATTGACATACGCCAACAGATACATTCTACCGTCCAAGGTTAAGCTTCTATTGTACAATGCGCTATTCTACTCACATATGAAATATTGCCAATTAGTTTGGGGGAACACAACAAAAGGTAATTTGCAAAGAATCATGATATTACAGAAAAAAATCTTACGAAATATTGAAAACGTCCCCATGGGTCACCCTTCCCACCCTCTGTTCTTGAAGTACTGTGTAATGAAAATAGACGAGCTATATCCGCGTTGCCTGTGTTCACGTTATAAGCTTGAAGTAAAAAATAACAGCTATTCCCTACTTCGGTTGGCATCGCTTTCTAAAAGGACCACACCTTATGAGAATCGAAACACACAGCCATGGCAAATCAAAACGTGCAGAACCGAATACGGGCAACAAATGGTAAACAGAACGCTACCGCATTTGCTAAATTTCTGCCATAACAACGGTGTCACTCCCGAAACAGCATCGAACCAGAAACTGAAATTGTTCTTCTGTGACAAAGCTCCTTTCCCATGACAGAATTTCATGTGGTTTTTTCATCTCTGCGCATGTACGCTATACGCATTGCAATGTACCAATGTACTGTTTCATACTACACCAATGTGTGCCGTTTTATTTTTCGTTTTTTTCTTCATTATGTAGCGCTTTTTACTTGCAGTTCTTTCATTTTTGTACGTTCCCTTTAACATTGTTCTATCACGCAGTCAACAAACTTTTTATTTCTATAGTTACTTATCCTCACTGTTATCGACAAGTTATTTCTGCATTACTATTACTATTTGTTTGTGGTTTTTATGTTGCCATGCGAAAAGTGTTTCTGTTTCTTCTATTTTGTACTCCGGGGAGCTGGGAACTAGTCAAGCTGACTTGTCAGCTTTTTTTCTCGCACTCCCTCACTTCATGAGTGAAATGAAGATTATTATTATTATTATTATTATTATTATTATTATTATTATTATTATTATTATTATTATTATTGTTGCACTGGTGGAGAAATGCTTGAATTGCATCGGAGAGAAATACGCGGCCACGGTCACTGAGGAGTTCGCGAGGAGGACCATGCCGAAGCACAAAACGCTTGAGGATGAAAGAGGCGACGTCCTGTGCTGTCGCCGTGGGAAGAGCAGCGGTTTCGGCGTATCGTGTTAGGTGGTCGACAGCAATGATAGCCCATCGGTTTCCGGCCGTGGTCAAAGGTAAAGGTCCATAAAGGTCAATTCCAACGCGGTCGAATGGGCGTTCTGGGCATGGAAGGGGCTGCAATGAACCTGCGGCAGGATGCGGTGGTTTTTTTCGTCGCTGACACTCGTGGCAGCCGCGAATGAACTTGCGGACAAAGCGAAACATTCCGCGCCAGTAGTACCTTTTCCGTAAGCGTTCATAGGTCTTGAAGACACCACCGTGAGCACACTGCGGGTCGGAGTGAAAGGAAGCGCAGATTGTAGAGCGAAGCGTTCGAGGGATAACTAGGAGCCACTTCCTACCATCTGGCGAGTAGTTGCGCCGGTACAAGAGGCCATCACGGATGCTGAAGTGCGAAGCTTGGCGTCGCAGTGTTCGAGTGGTCGAAAGAGTGGGTGCCCCGGATAAAACGTCAAGAAGCGAAGCGATCCAGGGATCGTGGCGCTGTGCAGAGGAGACGGTGGCGACGTCAAGAGCTGACAATGGATGGTCTATAGTGGATATGGACGCAGTTTCGGTGGATAGTGGTGACCGCGACAGTGCATCAGCATCGGCTTGCTTGCGTCCGGAACGATATATAACGCGGATGTCAAACTCTTGAAGTCGAAGAGCCCAGCGGGCAAGGCGACCTGACGGATCCTTCAACGAAGACAACCAACATAATGCATGATGGTCCGTAACTACATCAAACGTGCGGCCATATAAGTAAGGGCGGAACTTGACAAGCGCCCAGACTATTGCCAAGCATTCTTTCTCGGTGACGCTATAGTTTGATTCAGCCTTGGTGAGCGTTCTGCTGGCGTATGCGACGACATACTCTGCGAACCCAGGCTTTCGTTGCGCGAGAACAGCACCGAGGCCGACACCGCTGGCGTCTGTGTGCACCTCAGTTGCGGCCGTAGGATCGTAGTGGCGCAGTATAGGTGGTGACGTCAGGAGACGGCGAAGGGTGGAGAAGGCTTGGTCACACTCAGAAGACCATGACGAGATATTGGAGGCGCTGCTTAGTAGTTGGGTCAAAGGCGCAATTATAGAGGCGAAGTTGCGCACAAACCGACGAAAGTAGGAACATAACCCTATGAAGCTTCGTAACTGCTTTAGAGTCGTCGGTTTGGGGAAGTCAGTCACGGCACGTAATTTAGCTAGGTCCGGAAGTACACAATCCTTTGATACAACGTGACCAAGAATCGTAAGTTTTCGCGCAGCAAAACGGCACTTCTTGAGATTTAGTTGCAGCGGAGCGGTTTTCAGACACGTCAGGACATGGTTGAGGCGTTCGAGATGGGTTGCGAAATCTGGCGCAAAGACAACAATGTCGTCGAGATAGCAGAGACACATGTGCCACTTCAAACCCCGCAGAGCCGAGTCCATCATGCGTTCGAAGGTGGCAGGCGCATTGCAGAGGCCGAAGGGCATGACATTGAATTCATATAGACCGTCAGGCGTGACGAAGGCTGTCTTTGAACGGTCGGCCTCTGCTAAAGGCACCTGCCAATACCCGGAACGCAAATCTAACGACGAAAAAAACTCGGCACCTAGTAGGCAATCAAGGGCATCGTCAATTCTGGGTAAAGGGTACACGTCTTTTCGAGTGACCTTGTTTAGGCGCCGGTAATCCACGCAGAAGCGAATCGATCCATCCTTTTTTTTAACGAGAACCACAGGGGATGCCCACGGGCTTTGTGAAGGGCGAATAACGTCGCGTTTAAGCATATCGTCAACCTGGTCGGTAATAACTTGACGTTCCGCGGTGGAGACGCGGTAAGGGCGTTGTCGCACTGGCGAGTTGGAGCCGGTGTCGATGTTGCGAACAATGGTAGAAGTTCGGCCAAGGGCACGTTGGGCAACATCGAAGGAGTCTCGGAACTGGTAGAGCAGCTGGAGAAGAGCAGAGCGTTCAAATGGGGACAGTCCGTGTGCGATCGACGAATCGAATAGGTCAGCAGCTGGAACATCAGAAGGGGTAAGAGCACTGATGACGTCGAGGTCGCGTCGAGCTGAATCTTGCTGCACGGAAAAAATTTGGCCGATATCAATGGGTTGCACGCATCCAAGGGATTCACCTTTAAGCAGTCTGATGGGATATGGAAGAGGATTTGTGAGGCAGAGAGCGCTTGTTCCATTCGAAATAGAGAGAGTCGAATAAGGCAAAAGAAGTGGCTTCTGATTTAGAAGGCGTGATGGTTCAAAGAATGCAGCTTCATCACATATGCTGTTGCAGAATACGGGGAGCAAAACAGCTGCTGTCGGCGGAATTTCTGTGTCTTCTGTGACGACTATTTTGTGTGCGGCTTGATGAGCGGGGTAGTAGGACTGGTCAGGCATGATGTCCAGTGCAGCGAGCGGTTGATTGTACGTCTGAGATGAACGTCGGGTGAGAGCCCGCTGCCTTCTCAACTCGTCATAGAGTTACAACGGTAAAGAGTTACAACTTCAGACACAGTGCCAGGAGACTTCGCAAGAAGCATCTGAAAGACATCGTCGTCGACGCCCTTCATAATGTGCTGTATTTTGGCACTTTCGCTCATTGAGGCATCGGCGCGCCTGCAGAAATCGAGTACGTCCTCAATATAGGCGGTAAATGTTTCATTCGGTTCCTGTGCCCGTGTGCGCAGCCGTTGCTCAGCGCGTAACTTCCGCACGGCAGGGCGACCGAAAACGGCAGATATTGCCTCCTTGAAAGCAGACCAGTTTTCAAATTCCGATTCGTGGTTCGTATACCACAGCTTCGCCACGCCAGCCAAGTAAAAGTTCGCGGTACTCAACTTAGCAGCGTCATCCCACTTGTTGGGTCCACTAACGTTTTCGTAGGACGACAGCCAGTCCTCGACGTCCTGGTCTTCCGTACCCGAAAATACCGGGGGGTCTCGCTGGCGAACGGGGCCGGGACAAACGGCGGCCGGGAGAGGTGGCGGCTGTTGGGCTGCGTCAGCTTGCATGGTCGAGTGCAACGTGCGGGATCGGAGTTCCAGGGTGCCGATGATGTGCGTACCCAGCACGATCCACCAAATGTAAGGAAGTTTATTGAGTGAGTCCAACAAACGGGCGGTAGCTCGGAACAGTGAGCACGGAGAACAAGATGGTGGTGTTCGAGCGCCGGTCTCGTGCCCTCCGCTCTTGATGATGATCGGTATGTCATTCTCTTCCTTTCTTCATTACATTATTAATATTATTATTATTATAAAGGTTGTCACTGACTATTGCAAATTTTTTTTCTTTACCCCACATCTACCAATTTCCGCCCCCAAAAGTTATCATATTATTTTAAGTAATAAATCCTGCTCCTTTTAGTATAATACCGCCAGCAGTAGCTGAAGCACATCGGATAAAGGCGCTGACTGTTGCCACAGCAAAATTGAGCCCTAGACAGCGCAGAGGACGGCGAAATACAGCCTTCATGCTCGACAGGAAAATGAATGCTCAAAGAAAACGGAGGGCGTGTGCAGGCAGCGTGAACTGAGACAGCACGATAAGGGTGCCTCGGAAGAAGAAACAGGCATGCCACTACGCAAAGATCAGCGCTCCGAACAATATTAATCAAGAATGTAAGAGGCCCTTTATTGCGAAAAAGAAAGCGCGTTTGTGATCACAGAGCGAAATATTCTGTACTTTGGCAGGATTGGTTCTTCGAAAAGTGCAGCGGCTCGTCACAAAGCGCAAGGATATATATCTAACAGCGTTCAAGCGTACAGGTTGACATTACGAAACTGAAAGCAAAGAAAAGACAAGAGACAAACATGAGAGAAATCGCGTGCTTCTTCTCCGGAGCACACTTGACGGGCTTAGCGAGCGTGGCCTGTTCTCAATGGGATACCAGAAGTTACAATTTTCCGAGCTGTTTCAGTGGGAGAGCAGTGCATTCCGTAACACACCTTGCGCCACTCTTCGCGTAGCTGTACGCCGATGCATCACATCAGCTCGCAGATGAGCGAAAGAGCCGACGTCGCCAAAGAGACAAGAGCAAGAGAAAGAAAGAAAGGAAGGAAGAAAGAAACAAACAAATAAAAGACGCCCGCAAGATCGCTCACCATTTGTCTCAGTGCTGTCCAATTCCACCGTGATATCAATTTCGCAACGGCGGCGAGCGTAACCGCGAGAATGTACGCGACGTATATTTTATACTGTCTCCCAGAATAACCGTGCAGCGGAAAGAAAATCTTGCGTTAGCTTATCAGAAGCCAAGTAGCGAAACATTTGGTACTTGAAATTTCAAGTTCAATTTATTTCTACCAGAAATTATTGATGCCAAACTAATTATTTGTGTTTCGAGACCTCAGAAAATTGTCTAAGGGCCCTGTCTAATGGCAGGTAAGTATGATTACATTCACCAGGCAGTTATAACAATATACGCAAATGAACAACAAAACGGACTGTACTGTAACTACTCGAACTCAAACGACATTTGCCTCGGTGGTAGCCCGAGAGCGCAGACAAAGACACGAGCTTTGTGGTAGCTTTCAGTTTCATCTCTCGCTTGTTGGCCACTCCTAGCGCGTGTAGCACGTAACGGCGCCAATTGTGCTGCTGCTGCAGATGTTGATGCGTATTGCGTAGAGAGAGGGAGAAGTGCAGAGATAATTTTTTTTTATAGGAAGGGCGCCGAGGTCGGCCTGAGGTAAGCATCCTCTGGACTGCTACTCCGCTCAGAAAAAGAGGATGAAACGATGGGTATGAGGAGTGATGATGTGGATAGGAAGCATCACCTATACGTACATGTATGCATGGAAAACACGGGGAAGGTGGGAGATGCAATTTCAAGACGATGAGCAAAACGAGAACAAGGTAAAAGAGGGAGCGAACGTTTCGACAAGTGGACTTGAAAAAGACAAGTGCATTTGTCGAAACGCTGGCTCCCGCTTTTACCTTGTTCTCATTTTGCTCATCGTCTTACTAGTATGCATATGTTACATACGCAAATGTAGCAGAAAAAAAATCTATAAAACAAAATCTTGATGCTCTGCGATTGCACAGCATCAAGTTTCTGGGAATAATAACTTTTGAAACCGTATACGAATCGAATAGTGAGAGTTCCCATTATAATTAAATAATGGTCATATCGTAGTATTCGCAAATTTCTGTCATTGGAACTATGCAGCATGAATCGCGCTTTATTAAGAGTAGAAACATAGACTTAGAAATAAATAAATGGCTTGTTTGCAAACTCACAGCTCGTCGGAGAATACGAGCGTTCGCATTATCAGAACGAATGTTTGAAGGGTAGATATGCGAGCGCGTTAGCAGCTACATGAACCTTCGAGATTAGATCGGGAATGCCCGTCGACTGCGGCAATTGTATAACGAAAATGGAATTTTGTACGAGTGGTATTACGAAATAATATTGCAGTGAAGCGTGTTGAGATTTAATCCGAAGAGAGCGCGCCGATGCTGCATACATATATCGCACTAGACAATACCTATTTCCGAATGCCATGCCTGAACAGAATTTGAGTGCGAATGACCTCGGTCAAGCAAGGAAAGTCTGGTTGCCTGAGGAAAACAGCCTGCTCCGTCTACTGCACGTTATCTGCACTCTATGGTCGGGATGTATTCTGGGACATTTTTGTTAGTTCGATGTTTGGCAACACAGAATTGACGAATTAAGGTATTGGACAACTATTCGAAAAATATTTGTTTTTGTGAATAGTGACTGTTTGATTCGGTTGGCAACGGGATAGGATAATCCCTCATCGAATAGTTTCCCATTCGAGAACGGAATCGAATGGGACAACAAATGATTCGTTATTCAAAGAGAGAGAAACGGGGTGGGAAAGGCAGAGAGTGATACTCTCTGCCAACCGAAGTAGGGAATAGCTGTTATATTTTACTTCAAGCTTTTAACGCGAACACAGGCAACGCGGATATAGCTCGTCTGTTTTCATTACACAGTACTTCAAGAACAGAGGGTGGGAAGGGTGACCCGTGGGGACGTTTTCAATATTTCGTAACATTTTTTTCTGTAATATCATGATTCTTTGCAAATTACCTTTTGTTGTGTTCCCCGAAACTAATTGGCAATATTTCATATGTGAGTAGAATAGCGCATTGTACAATAGAAGCGTAACCTTTGACGGTAGAATGTATCTGTTGGCGTATGTCAATACAACGATGCGAGACAGTTTTGACCCAACGTGGTCGATATGAATGTTCCAGGTCATATCTTCGCTGAAATACACTCCAAGTATTTTAAATGCGCTTACTAGTTCTACCTTTGAGTTTTGCAGCTTAATGTCTGAGGTAATGTTAATTTTCTTGTTCTTCGCACGGTATATGACAGCCTTCCTTTACTAACGTTTATTTTCAATTTGTTAAGTGGCGCCCATGTATCTAATTTCACAAGCGTTCTGTTCGCTCTCAGAATCAGCTCATCCGTACTTTCTGCAGAGAATAACAGTGTCACATCATAAGCATAAATGACAAATTTCACCATAGGATCGACGTTAACAATGTCATTCAAATATAAGTTAAACAAAAATGGGCCCAGAATACTCCCTTGAGGTACGCCGGCAGAAATTGGTAATATATTAGAAGAGCAGCCATTTAAATATACGTACTGCTATACGTGCTCCGGACAGGCCGCCATTGGAATATGAACCTGGCAACGTTTAACGCTAGAACGTTATCTAGTGAGGCGAGTCTAGCAGTCCTATTGGAGGAATTAGAGGGCAGTAACTGGGATATAATAGGGCTCAGTGAAGTTAGGAGGCCAAAAGAAGCATATACAGTGCTAAAAAGCGGGCACGTCCTGTGCTACCGGGGCTTAGCAGAGAGACGAGAACTAGGAGTCGGATTCCTGATTAATAAGAACATAGCTGGTAACATACAGGAATTCTATAGCATTAACGAGAGGGTGGCATGTCTTGTTGTGAAACTTAATAAGAGGTACAAAATGAAGGTTGTACAGGTCTACGCTCCTACATCTAGTCATGATGACCAGGAAGTCGAAAGCTTCTATGAAGACGTGGAATCGGCGATGGGTAAAGTCAAAACAAAATACAGTATACTTATGGGCGATTTCAATGCCAGGGTAGGCAAGAAGCAGGCCGGAGACAAGTCAGTGGGGGAATATGGCATAGGCTCTAGGAATAGCAGAGGAGAGTTATTAGTAGAGTTTGCAGAACAGAATAATATGCGGATAATGAATACCTTTTTCCGCAAGCGGGTTAGCCGAAAGTGGACGTGGAGGAGCCCGAATGGTGAGACTAGAAATGAAATCGACTTCATACTCTGCGCGAACCCTGGCATCATACAAGATGTAGACGTGCTCGGCAAAGTGCGCTGCAGTGACCATAGGATGGTAAGAACTCGAATTAGCCTTGACTTGAGGAGGGAACGGAAGAAACTGGTACACAAGAAGCCAATCAACGAGTTAGCGGTAAGAGGGAAACTAGAGGAATTCCGGATCAAACTACAGAACAGGTATTCGGCTTTAACTCAGGAAGAGTACCTTAGTGTTGAAGCAATGAACGACAATCTTATGGGCATCATTAAGGAGTGCGCAATAGAAGTCGGTGGTAACGCCGTTAAACAGGAAACCAGTAAGCTATCGCAGGAGACGAAAGATCTGATCAAAAAACGCCAATGTATGAATGCCTCTAACCCTACAGCTAGAATAGAGCTGGCAGAACTTTCTAAGTTAATCAACAAGCGTAAGACAGCGGACATGAGGACCTATAATATGGATAGAATTGAACAGGCTCTCAGGAACGGAGGAAACCTAAAAGCAGTGAAGAAGAAACTAGGAATAGGCAAGAATCAGATGTGTGCGTTAAGAGACAAAGCCGGCAATATCGTTACTAATATGGATGAGATAGTTCAAGTGGCTGAAGAGTTTTATAGAGATTTATACAGTACCAGTAACACCCATGACGATAAGGTGAGAGAGAATAGGCTAGATGAACTTGAAATCCCACAAGTAACACCGGAAGGGGTAAAGAACGCCTTGGGAGCTATGCAAAGGGGGAAGGCAGCTGGGGAGGATCAGGTAACAGCAGATTTGTTGAAGGATGGTGGGAACACTGTCCTAGAAAGATTGGCCGCCCTATATACACAATGCCTCATGACCTCAAACGTACCGGAATCTTGGAAGAACGCTAACATAATCCTAATCCATAAGAAAGGGGACGCCAAAGACTTGAAAAATTACAGACCGATCAGCTTACTGTCCGTTGCCTACAAAGTATTTACTAAGGTCATCGCAAATAGAATCAGGAATACCTTAGACTTCTTTCAACCAAAGGACCAGGCAGGATTCCGTAAAGGCTACTCAACAATAGACCATATTCACACTATCAATCAGGTGGTAGAGAAATGTGCGGAATATAACCAACCCTTATATATAGCCTTCATTGATTACGAAAAAGCATTTGATTCAGTCAAAACCTCAGCAGTCATGAAGGCACTACGGAATCAGGGTGTAGATGAGCCATATGTAAAGATACTGGAAGATATCTATAGCGGCTCCACAGCCACCGTAATCCTCCACAAAGAAAGCAACAAAATCCCACTAAAGAAAGTCATCAGACAGGGAGATACGCGATATCTCCAATGCTATTCACAGCATGTTTACAGGAGGTATTCAGAGACCTGGAGTGGGACGAATTGGGGATAAAAGTTGATGGAGAATACCTTAGCAACTTGCGTTTCGCTGATGATATTGCCTTGCTTAGTAACTCAGGAGACCAATTGCAATGCATGCTCAATGACCTGGAGAGGCAAATTAGAAGGGTGGGTCTGAAAATTAATCTACAGAAAACTAAAGTAATGTTTAACAGTCTCGGAAGAGAACAGCAGTTTACGATAGGTAGCGAGGCACTGGAAGTGGTAAGGGAATACATCTACTTAGGGCAGGTAGTGACCACGGACCCGGATCATGAGATTGAAACAACCAGAAGAATAAGAATGGGCTGGGGTGCGTTTGGCAGGCATTCTTAAATCATGAACAGCAGGTTGCCGCTATCCCTCAAGCGGAAAGTGTATAAAAGCTGTGTCTTACCAGTACTCACGTACGGGGCAGAAACCTGGAGGCTTACGAAAAGGGTTCTGCTGAAATTGAGGACGACGCAACGAGCTATGGAAAGAAGAATGATAGGTGTAACGTTAAGGGATAAGAAAAGAGCAGATTGGGTGAGGGAACAAACGCGGGTAAATGACATCTTAGTTGAAATCAAGAAAAAGAAATGGGCATGGGCCGGACATGTAATGAGGA